>NC_133656.1:3151983-3451983 GCF_009905375.1 Apium graveolens | reverse complement strand
AAACTCTCTTCACACTTTTCCGTCCAAACGAACTTCTCATTCTTCCTGGTCAACTTATTTAGTGGGGATGCAATCTTTGAGAAATCTTTCACAAACCTTTGATAGTATCCCGCTAATCCAAGAAAACTTCATATTTCTGTGGGTGTCTTCGGTTGCTCCCATTTTGATACAGCTTCAATCTTTACCGGGTCTACTTTGATACCTTCCTTACTCACCACATGTCCAAGAAACTATACATCCGTCAACCAAAACTCACACTTAGAAAATTTAGCATACAATTGCTTTTTTCTTAACTTTTGAAGGGAAATCTGCAGATGCACCACGTGATCTTCTGGATTCTTCGAATATATGAGGATGTCATCAATAAATACAATAATAAACTTATCCAGATACTCCTTATATACCCTATTCATCAAATCCATGAAAGCTGCTGGCGCATTCGTCAATCCAAACGACATTACTAGAAACTCGTAATGGCCATACCTTGTTCGAAATGCAGTCTTGGGGATATCCTCGGGCTTTATCTTCAATTGGTGGTAGCCGGACCTTAAATCAATCTTTGAAAAGTAACATGCTCCCTTAAGCTGGTCAAACAAATCATCGATCCGCGGCAAGGGATATTTATTCTTTATCGTCAACTTATTCAGCTCTCTGTAATCAATACACAATCTCATACTTCCATCTTTTTTCTTCACAAATAACACTGGAGCACCCCACGGGGAAACACTAGGTCGAATAACTCCTTTATCCAATAACTCCTGAAGTGGCTTAGCCAATTCTTTCATTTCCATCGGGGCTATTCTGTATGGAGCCTTAGAAACTGGTTCAGCTCCCGGTATCAAATCAATGGAAAACTCTATCTCACGATCAGGTGGCAATCCTGTTAATTCTTCTGGAAAAACATCAGGGAATTTTCTTACTACAGGGATGTCATCCAAAATAGGGGTCTCTTTCTTCGTATCCACTACATGAGCTAAGTACGCTTCACATCCTTGTCTCAGCAATTTTCTTGCTTGCATCACTGAGAGAAACTTCCTATCTTGCCTCTGCCCTTGGTAACTGATCCTTCTATTATTTGAAGTGTACAGAACAACTCTTTTTTTTATAATCAATATTTGCCCTATATCGAGATAACCAATCCATACCTAAAATAACATCAAAGTCTCCCAACTCGAAAGGTATTAAGTCAACAGGGAACATATACCCCGAAATCTCTAGGGAACAACTAGGACAAAATTGTTTTACAGGTATTTTATCTTTATTAGCCACTTCTATAGTTAAGGGTTCATCTAAGTCTTCTAGCATCAATTACATCTTATTCGCACAATTGACAGATATAAAAGATTTGGATGCTCCCGAATCAAACAAAACGTTAACAGGTACGGAAATAAGAATAAGCGTACCTGCAACCACATCAAAATCATGAACTGGAGACTTCTGGGTCATCTTAAAAGTCCTAGCTCTCGCAGTACTGGTTGCTGGTCCTTGAGACACACTCCTTCCCGCATTACCTTGGGTCACTGACTTGCAATTCCTAGCTATGTGTCCCACTTTGCCACAACTAAAACAAGTAACTCCTTGAATCTCAGACTTACATTCTGTGGAATAGTGACCTTTCTGTCCACACTTAAAACAATTAACATTCTCTCAACACTGTCCACTATGCTTTTTCCCACACGTCTTACAATCAACCACAGGCTTACTCATTCTCGTCGGGGCAGAATTAACTGATATTGTATCGGGCTTAACTTGGGGAAAGTTTTGCCCTTTAAACTTTTTATTCTTATTTCTACCGAACCAACGCTGAAACTTCCGACTCGCTATTCCTGATTCTGATCTAGCGGGTCTACTTTCAAATTTTCTCTTCTTCTCACCCTGCTCCTTTGCAGCTAGCTTCTGATCATTCTCTATCACCAGGGCAGCCTGAACTACCGAAGTATATGTCTTGAGTTGTAAGGCTACAACTCCACTTCTTATTTCTGGCTTCAACCCTTGTTGAAACCGCTTCTCTCGTTGGGCTTCTGAACTCACATATTCCGGTGCTATACGGGCCAACTCCGTAAACTTCGCTTCATATTCCGTAACACTCCTATTTCCTTGTTACAACTCCAAAAATTCCATCTCCATTTGACTTTGAAGACAGGCTGGAAAGTATTTTTCCAAAAACAATTCTGTGAATCTGGCCCAGGGAACTGGACCTTCTCCTTCTAGGGCTCGCGTAGATTCCCACCAATAATTCGAATCATTCCTCAGAAAATAACTAGCATAATCAGTCTTTAAATCCTCACTCACCTTAGTGAGCGCAAACGCCTTTTCCATTTCCTTTAACCATATCCTGGCAGCAACAGGATCTACCTCTTCTTTAAATTCTGGGGGCTTCACTGCTTGAAAAGACTTAAAACTAACACCTTGTTTTGCCCCTCTCATCTCATGCTGCTGTTGGATTGGTAGTTGCTGCTGTTGGATTTGTTGTTGTTGTTGCTGTATGAACTGTTGTTGTTGTTGTTGCTGTTGCAATTGTTGCTGCTGTTGCTGGAATTGTTGTTGCTGTTGGGCCAGCTGTACAGTCTGCTGACGCAACAAGTTCATCAAATAACTCATGGAAGGATCCCCAGCAGATCCGTTATTGGGCTGAGAATTTTTCTTTGGTGGCATCTCCTGAAACATAATAGTCATATATAAGAAAATGGATTGCTCCAGCAGTTTATATTTATGCATCAGGAGAGCGTTGCCACTAAGACAATATTCTCATCCCCCATTATAATTGGATCTGTCCTGAGTGAATGATTATAATCTAAAAAAAATGCCAGCAACAGAAACAACAATAATAATAGCAACAATAATAGCAACACACGATATATATAAAAAAACTGAACAATAGTATAAAGCAGCTGAACTACAGTAACCAACATAATCTAACTAGTACAACTGAAAATCCAAATACAAAGAACCATCCGAATACACAACAAAATTGGCTGTCAAAATAGCCTCGCCTACTACAAACTATCACAACATAACATACATATACAAAGTAAACAACCACAGAGCTTCTAAAAGCCAACTCTGAGCTCTGCATCCCTCTACTGCAACTCTGTCTAATCTCTACCACTGCCTCCAATGGAACCTAGCTCAAACACTAGCCAGTTCACTAGGTCCTGATATTGCACAGCTCTGAACTCTGAACTAATGAAACGGTCAACAGACCTAGCCCTCTCTACAGCCATCTGGGTCAGTGCTCTCACACGGGCTCGCACCTCAGGGGAAGGGGCAGAAATACCCTGAAATGGTGCAATAGGTACCTGGTCCAACTGGGCAGCAAACTCTGGACTCTGGTCTCTGATAAAGGAAGTATTCACCGCCCTATGCACATGATAAGGAATCAGTGAAGAAATGCCACTAGGGGCCACAGGAGGTGCTGGAGGTCTCATCATAGAAGAACTGGGACCGCATCCAAGAGGAAAATCCCTGACAGCAGACACAGACCTACGTACCCAACGGGGACGAGGACCAGATCCAGGAATGTCTCGAGGTACATAAGAAGGAACTGGTGGAGGAGGCATAGGAGTCTCCTTGGCAACAACATCACGGGGTTTCTCCGTATCTGAGCTATCCGAATCAGAAGCCCGAGATGGAGAACTCGAAATTGCAATTGGCCACTATCAACATAATATTAAACAGACAAGACACAACCAGGTCAAGGCAATTCTATCAAAACATTTAATAGATGCCAGGGTAAAGCTGTCGGAACCCTCGACTGACTCTAAAGGTTTGCTCCTCTATATGAGTTATTGACTCACACTTAAAGACTCACGTTATCACCTACTTAACACAATCCCTAACCTGAATCAGGGACTTGAACCTGTAGCTCTGATACCAATTGTGACGGCCTCAACCCCGGGGTCAGGAGTTGACGTCACCAAACACAATTACACAAAAATTATAACAACAGAGTTATTATTATTAGAATATACTAACTTGACCCCAAACCAAGATCCGATCCAGGTTCAAGTATAATTCAGGTTTCTCATTATTACAAACTCTTTATTCACTATCTACGACACACTAACTTTATTCAGCAACTCTTCAGACCTCATGGTCTGATACAAACTACCTCAGAGGAGCCGGGTCCAGTAGGGGCGGGAACACGGGTCGGTCTGACAGATCTTCTAGGCATCTGCGAAATATACGTAACAGTTTGCAAGGGTGAGCATAATCGCTCAGCAGTACCAAATATGAATAACGGATTAAAACAATAATGCAACAATAATGGAAACAGAGCTTTAATAATGATATCAACATTTCATAATGATAATCAAGGTAACTGGATAACACTAATTAACATGCTTTGTGAAAACAACATTATAGTGTGCTGCGTAATACCAGAGTCCAATTTTAGCATGCTAATCATTTTATAAAAACCGCTGTATCAATAAATCATGCTTTCATATAATTCACAAATCCCAATCAGATACATAGCGGATATGTGAAGACAGCTGATCAGGCTATCAACACCAGACGGCTCTAACTGCCATCCCATTTACCTGTTCCGGAACTCAGAGACTAGCTAGGTCTCTGACCTGCTGGACTAATCGGTTTTATAATGCGCGCAACCGAATTATCCTCTTACGCCACCTCAATAGGCCTACTCTAGCCCCAATGTATCCCATATCTGACCGTTTTATCCAATTTTCAAAAAAACACTTGTACCTATCTCATTTTCAAAATCATTTATCTAACCAGCACACATATAAAATCCGTTTCGCAAATCATTTCATTTGAGAGAGGTACCTTTCGAAGTTACTTTTCCCCAAAACAATTCGAAAACAATGATTTTTTATACATACAGGGGATACGTAACTTAAAACATTTCTGTTCCATTACTAGAATAAACATTTAGCTATTCATATACACTGAACCATAAAAGAATGGTCAGGGGTACTTGCCTTGCAACGCTTTACAAACCCTAATAGCTTTCACGTTGACTTCGATCCTGGAATGACTCGATTGGGATCTACAATTACAGAATACCCTAATTAGTTTACCGACATGCTTGATATCCTCAAATCCTAATAAAACAAATCCGACAACCTGACTCGTATTATTATTATACACACAAACCTGTAATCGCATAGTCACATAGTCGGAAATATTGTTAAGATAACACATAAATATATATTTTTGAACATATTTTTAGGAAATTTTGGCAGCATCTTATTTATTTATAAGACTACCTGTCGATTGCAATCAACATCAACAATCACACAATTCACAATATTACTTCATCCTTTTATACAACTTACATCCCAACACCAATCACAAATAATTATTTAAATCCGGAAATATTTTATGAAAAATCATTTTATTTATTTATAAAATTTAGGACTCAGAGCATCATCATCACCGTCCACTGTCCACTCGTAAAGAGTCATCGCGGACGGCGGCAAAATTTCGCGGGTACCCGATAAATTCTCGGGTTTCCAACGCAAAAATTTCACCGATTAATCCTTAAAATTACTCCGTACAAATAATTTAATATCATGAATATTAATCAAAACCCTGCAGAAATTAGGAAATAAGAATTAAAAGTTATAATCATCAAGCCCAACTGCAGAATTTGGCCCAACAGTAAAGGCCCAAAATAAGGCCAAGCTGCAAGCCCAACAACACAGGGAGCCCAACAACAAAGAACACAGCCGCACCACAACAGCACAGCCACCACTCCCCATCGCACGCACGGCCTCACGGCCGCCACACACACACACACACCCGACACCAACACACACGGATGCACACACATCACAGCACAGAAGCATACACAGATATATACATACATGTATATATACATGCAAGCCAATCAATTACAACAGAACTGAAGCAAGCAAGCCGGGAGTATTACCGGAATTAGCACCACTGGAGGTAACGCCGGAGATGAAGGGAAGAAACGGAAGAAAGAAAGAAAAAGAAACAGAGAAGCTGAAAGAAGAATGAACATAGAGAGAGACGAGGCGCGTGCAGCCAAAGCCGGGGGGTTTGGTTTTTATTTATTTATTTATATATTTTTTTTAACAGAGATTGCAACTAAACACCAGCAACAAACACGTGTACTCTTCTAATTATAGAATTAACATGTAGTTTATAGGATAATCACGGAGGTTCTGAGTCTCGATTTGTCCCAAAATTTAAAATTAACGGACTGAGATGCACGCAAAACAATTTCCGAAAATTACGAAAACAGCGCTAAAATATTATAAATATCCCGAAATAAATAAAAATATAAATTTCCAAAAATTTTAAACAATTTTTAAGGTACGCTTTATACCTGCTTTTTAACAAATAACGAAACGACGCGTGGGTAAAACGATTCCCGAAAATTTCCAAAATAATTTTAAAATTCTCAGAATAATACGAACTTAATAAATTATAAGTTTCATAATTTTTAAAGATTCCCATAATTAAATATGGATTTTAGCATTTAACACACTCAGGAAATTATTTAAAAATGAATAATTAACAAAATATTGATTTCTCAATTTTATAAAGTCCTAAAAATAATTATTAAAATTATAAAATTAGAAAACCAATTTTAAAGACAACCCAAATATTTATGGAATTAAAATTACCATAAAATCACTTTTACAAGCAAAATAAAATCATGTAACTCACTAATAAATCACACAATTCAATTCCACATAGCAACAAATCATAATTAATTAAATAACAATCAATAACCGCTGTCAAAATTAATACACATCTTTTATTTATTTACTTAAACTTTTTTTACACTTCCAAATATTAGAAATAAAATTAAAATACACGAGTCGTTATATTATTCGATTCATAGTTTTGAAAACTATTCATATATATATATAAATATATATATATATATATATTATACTCGGGAGCCTCGACTCCCGGTTTTAGAAAAATGTTCACCTTTGGGTCCCCTATACTAAGGGTATATGCAAATTACCGCTTATCTCTTGCATATGTATTATCAACTGAATCAACAGATATATGTATCAAGAATACGAAACAGGCATGCATATATACCATATCACATGCTACAATATATCACAAGAATTTGCTAATTACCATCATGCATCTATCACAAGATAATGCATATACATATGTATACATCACAACAACGGTATAACGGGTAGAAAACTTGCCCGAGTGCACCCGGATAGACTTAAGCTTAGAGTGGGTCCGATAACCTATGAACAACAACATAAGTTGGAATTAAACCCCGATCGCTTAAGAAACTAGACATTAACCATTTAGAGTCCTAATGTTCGCTTTCGCGCTTAACGATTCACTTAAGTCGCTCGAGTACCCTCGGCTCCACCATTTTTAATAAATTAACCATTAAGGGTTTTAAGGCGATTCTTTCGCGAGTACCTTACCAACTGCCTAATCCACTTTACATAAATGTTTCATACCCCTATTAGTCACTTAAGGTCCTTAACCAAGGTTTCAAAGTAAGGCAAGGGGTAATGGTTTGGTCGCGAAACGCCGTTACTTAAAACGGTCGTTTCTCCTAAACTCTATATCGGATTCAAGCGTACCACATATCAAAACGAAGCTCGTAACATGAACTATCTAAAAATGGCAATGGTCAAAACCTAACAGTGAGTTCAAGGGTTCTGATGTTAAGAACAAAACAGTCTACGGTAAATCGGGCATTACGACGGCTATGTTTACGTGATTACCAATTTTATTCTACTCCAAACCAACCCATAATAACCTCACAATCAACATCCCAACCAAACTCTATCCATAATTCACCATAAAAGCCCCCAACAACTCAAAATTATCAATTTATACTATTCTCAAACATGAATTTAAACTATACTTAAGTTCATTAATCAATACTCCAAGAATTAAAATTCCAAAACATTACAACACCAACTATCCTCTACATTCACAACAAACAAGCCTCTCATGAACTATAATAACATAACTAAACCTAATAATCAAGTAAAGTTAGGGTTTGGAGGGGTTATACCTTCCTTGGAGAGTGGAGAATCAAGTAATTAGCTTGGAATCACCCTTAAAAGTCCTTATCCAAGCTTAATCTAAACAAAAACTCAAGAACAAAAATTTTAGTTCTTGAAAAACACTATTCACCATCTTCTTCCATGATTTTTAGGAAGAGATTGTGAAGGAATTTGGAGCTTCGATTCATAGGATAACTATATCTAAGTACAAGGAACCTTGGATAATTACCTCACGATTTAACAATGCTTGGAGCTTGAATTTGGATTTTCTTATCCTTGAAAATGAAGGAAAGCCGAGAGCTTGATGAAGAAATGAAATAATTTTGTGTTTTGGTGAAATGATTTGTTGGTTGGTTGATTTTGATTTGTTTTGTTTTGTTTTCTTACCTTTTACCATGGTAACCTTTGTGTGGTTCTAAATCTACCAACAACACACTTGCTTTGGACATGCTTATGTCACCATGTGATGTCACCCTCCCACCTTTGTCCTCTTCTCATTGGTTTGATGACATCATCCCCACTAATCTCTTTGATTAGCTTCTAATTACTTGGCTAACGACCGCTGATCTGTTATACGGTTCGCTTAACTTTCATTTTCGTTTATCGTTTGAGGGATCATACCCGGGATCTTATTACTTGGGTTCCCTTAACCTTTCTCAATACATTATATTCCTTTTATGATCCTCTCTTACAATCCTTGAATTTAAATCCTTTTTATCCTGTTACCTTATACTCAATTCTTTCGATATCTGGTGGATTTTTGGGAAAAATTAAAGTGTTCGAATTTGGATTCTGACGATCTTTACATACACTTATATCCCATATAAAGTACTAATAAGATCTCAGAATAACAATAGAAGAACCCCTACATAGTGTGGCATGAAAAGTTTTCTTATTCAGCAAAATCACTATTCATAAGGGTTTCAAAAATTCCAAAATTTGGGGTTGTTACAGTATGAAAATGACTGTATGATAATCTACGTAAAACATCATATATGATAATTATGTTTTATTCGAAAATAGTTTTCCCTTGGTGATACACACCTTCTTATGGAAACAGTTCTTTGAGAGATTTTATTATCCTGCGAATACCATAATAGGAAACCCAACACTTAGGCTTGGGTTACGGTATTGCATCACAATTCCAATTAGAAGAAATTAGGACACTCGTTGGAGCCATATGATGATCAGTCGTAATACGATAATATTAACCTTTTCTACTAGTAGAAGGACGACACCTTCGTATCCAGGTTATCACCCTTGACGCATTCGGGCTACGTGTCCTATTTTTGGGTATACACATACTTCACAAGTTCCTGAGTACACAGAGTACCTTCGCCTGCGGTACCTTTGGTAGTCCATCTAGCACACATAGTACCAGAGTCTACCCCTCCCTTGTCCTTTAAAAGAATTCTGTCAATCTCGAGAACTCGAACCACATCGAAGTTCCCCAAGCGTTTTGCTTGTTGATAGAAACAGCTTATCTCACTAAGATATAAGTGTATATATGTATATACGTACTTCCGAGATTTTCGGAGGAAGTACTAAGGATGTGAGTTGACCGTTGTCAACAGATAATTAAATAAGGGGGAAAAGTTTCTCCTTGAAACTATATTCAAAATATTAAATAAGCCGGGATAATATTCACCGACGATCTGAAATTATTCGAATTATGTTCCGAAATCAAGAAGTATATTTTAAATTAGGATCTATGATTTTTAAATCAATAATAACCCTTTAATGAATAATAAATAATTAAATAATAATCGATAAATAAATAAACCTCGAATGAGTTTACTCTCTAAAAGATTATTTAAAATAATATTCCTCAACTAGTTTATGTCTATGTAGTTAATAATCTTTCATGTATACTCGTGTTTGAAATACATGATTGTTGGAGTATAATTCTCCCGTAATAAAGGAATAGGTATATAGTATTTATTATTCGAACAATAAAATGTAGTTGAGGGAATATGATCGTTGGAAAATCGTTTTAATAAAAGTTCGAGAAGCTAATTCCCCATTGCGACACACTGGGTCTTATCATTCCATTATCTAATAACTCTTGCAGTTGAGAAGCTAGTTCCTTCATCTCAACTGGGGCTAGCCTATATGGGGCCTTGGATACTAGTGCCATTCCTGGTGCTAATTCTATAGCGAACTCTATTTCCCGGTCAGGTGGCAATCCTGGTAAGTTCTCTGGAAATACATCCCCGAATTCGTTTACTATAAGTATGTCCTATATATTAGGGACTTCCTTCTTGGTATCTACTACATAAGCCAAATAGGCCTCGTTTCCCTTCCTTAACAATCTTTTTTCCTGTAGCATGGTCAGAAATTTCTGGTTCTGTCGTTGACCTTTAAACACTACTTCTTTTTCATTTTGCACTCTTATCTTTACCCACTTCCGTTCACAATCTATTTGTGCTCCATTACTGGATAACCAATCCATTCCTAATATTACATCGAATTCTCCTAACGCAAATGGGATTAGGTCAACCTCAAAGACCTTCCCTACTAATTTTAACTTGCACTTAGGGTGTACTTGATTTACAGGAATTATTTCTTTGTTTGCTATTTCCACTAGTAATGTCTCACGTAAGGGTATGGCATTAAGTTTTAACTTTTTAGCAAAATCTGGAGATATAAATGACTTGGTTGCTCCGGAATCAAATAGGACATTTGCTTGTTCAGAATTTAACAAAAGGGTACCTGCTATCACGTCGGTGTTTCAGACAGCATCCTGAACAATCATGTTGAAGGTCCTAGCAGATGGGGGTCGGTTGGAGGCAGCTTTGCTCATCCCTGAGGCTGGGGGCTTCAACTTCGGGAATCGTCTCTCATGTGTCCTACCTTCCCACATTGAAAACACGTTACATTGGGTTGGGTGCAGTTGTTGGCAAGGTGTCCGATTTGGTCACACCGGTTACATTTCAGAGGGGCTCTTGTCTTGGTACACTCTCCTAGGTGTCTTCTCTTACAGGTTTGACACTCTGGTATTGGGGCGCGGGGTTGGCTATGAAATGTGGCCCTAGATTGTCCGCCGCCCTGGCCAACACTCTCACTTGGGGCCTTTTTGAATCTGGGGCCTCGTGCAGGTTGGGATGCCGCTCCCCTGACGAACCTGCTTGGAAGGCTCCTATTCCCGGTTCCTATCCCTTGGTTTCCTATCTTCCTCTTCCTATTTTCCTTTTCCTTCACACTCTGCTCACTGCCTGCTTCAACAATTGAGGCTTTTTGCACTAAGGTGGCATAGTCTGTTAGCTCTAACACTGCCACTCGGTTTTGTATCCACTGTTTCAGACCAAGATGAAACCTTCGCGCTTTCTTCTCTTCGGTATTCACAAACTTAGGCACAAATCTTGATAACTCAGTAAACTTGGCTTCATATTCTGCCACAGTCATCTTATCCTGTTTCAACTCCGGAAACTTAATCTCCATCTGGGTCTCCATAAACCTAGGGAAATACTTGTCTAAGAACAGTCGAGTAAATCTATCCCATGGGATCACAACATCAGTCTCTAGGTTTCGTTTGGACTCCCACCAGTAGTTAGCTTCTCCTTTCAGTATGTAAGAAGTGAAAATGGTCTTGTGTCGTTCCTCAACACCTAGTATCTCGAAGGACTTTTCTATCTCTTTGAGCCAAGCCCGTGCTTCAACGGGGTCGGCCGATCCTAGAAACTCTGGGGGTGTGAGAGATTTGAAGGCCCTAAAGGCAGTAGTTGCAGTCTGTTGGGCAGCATGTGGTTGTGGTGGAATAGGCTTTTGGTTCAGATTTGCTCTTAACAATTCCATAAATTAATTCATGGGGTTCCCTCCCTGATGGGTATCCTCGGCCTCTTCTTCTACATATTCTTCCTCATCTTATTCATTATATTCTAGATCCTCTTCACTTTCTTCATTTACTACAGGGTCAGGTTCATTCCATTGTTGGTTAACAGATTCTGCGGGCTGTGCCCTGGTTCCTCTTCTACGGGGTGGCATTGTTCTGATAATGAAAATTGGTAAACACAGTTGCAATATTTTAGAATTTATTCATATGTAAGCATGTCATTTATTACCTAGCAGGTTTTTATAAAGTGCAATAATATGGACATCATTTTCTTAATAACTGCTTAGATATATATTCATAAGATCTCCCACTTATATCTTGGGGATGAAACAACTAGCTGAGTTCATACATGCCTGATTACAATACATTACTAATTGTCCTGAATACTGGAATGCAAATACATAAGCCGTGTACCCTGAACGGCTAGGAACGCTATCTACTACTAGCTATCCTATCAAAATTGGTGACAAGTCACCTAGCCTTTTTCAAGGTCCATATCTAGTCACTAGTCCCTCAGTCACTGTCACTGCGCGTGAGGTCATGCACCCTCCTCATCGCTCCTGCCAACATCAGCTCTGCATCAACCACTGGGATGTATCCTCCAATCGCTGTCATCCTCATATGAACCCTGGTACGGAGCTTGATACCATCAATTTCTCTACGGGCTATGGCTGGGGAAGCAGCTCTGAAATCCCCTGGGTATCCTAGTCGGATGGCTCTCTCAGCTGTCAGTGCCTGGCGTAACTCCACAATGCGAGCAGATGCCGCAGAAATCTCAGCGTTAAGCTGAGCCACCATCCTGTCGTGTACAACTACATGTATGGTCGCTGGGGGTGGTAGATGTGAATCTGGGTCGCTAGAGGATATGTCATAAGCCTCGTAGATCTGTGCACGTATCCCCTCCTCCTCATCATCATCAGTATAGGGCATAGGGCTCTGAATCCCTGGGGGTGGGGTAGGAGAGCGAATAGTCGGTGAGGGTACATCTCTACATCCCTCCAGCCTACGCCATCTCCATGAGTCATCTCAACGCCATTAGCTATGGGGACAGGAAGGTCAGTCTCCTCCTTTGGGACATCCTTAGTAGGGTCATCGTCTGAATCATCAATGGGTGGGTTCTCTGGCTCGGGAGTAGGGTCACGCTCATGAATCATAACATCATCAACAGGGTCAACCTCCCTCATAGGCTCCACTGGTACCTGACACAATAGGCAAGGTGTTACTAACTTAGAGTCAGAATTCCCTTGAGGGTAAAACTGTCAAGACTACCCGTGTAGCCCGACGACGAACTCGACTTGAGCTCTAATTGATTATTTTATTACTCTTACGTCTACATATTTTATATCCTATCATTTCCAAGATTTGATAACCTAAGGTTCTGATACCGTTTCTGTAGCGCCCCAAAATCCGGGGTCAGGAATCTCGGGGGCCATGCCATCTAACTATTGCAACCATATAACTCACACCACAATATATAAATACTCACGCTTCACGACCCCACACTTATCATACATACACACACACTTACAGGTTATTGTCTTGGAAACAAACCATTCATAACTAGAGTGATTTCAACCATTAAGTGATAATTATTACAACCCAAAAGTGATTAAGTTTTACCGGGGAGTAACCTTTATGTAAGGCTGGTCCGCCGGCCAAATATAAGGTTCTTGTTTATTACCTTACATAAGTCATACTTATAAATAAGCCGAACTAAAAACAACTGAAAACTAATCCAGCTTATTCGAACTACCTGTGGTACAGCACAAAATAATCTACGGAACAGCTGGCCATTTCCTACCCATTTCCTGGCTGTGGTTCTCATGGCAGGCATCATAATTCACTGTTGTGGTGTGTCAATTTAAAAAAATAAGTGTGAACTATAATGCCCAACATAATAATGTACAGTATGAAAATGACTGTATGATAATCTACGTAAAACATCATAAATGATAATTATGTTTGATTCAAAAATAGTTTTCCCTTGGTGATACACACCTTCTAATGAAAACAGTTCTTGAAGGGATTTTATTATCCTGCGAATACCTTAATAGGAAACCAAGCACCTAGGCTTGGGTTACGGTATTGCATCACAATTCCAATTGGAAGAAGTTAGGACACTCGTTGGAGCCACCGTATACGATGATCAGTCGTAATACGATAATAGTAACCTTTTCTACTAGTAGAAGGATGACACCTTCGTATCCCAGTTATCACCCTTGCCGCATTCGGGCTACGTGTCCCATTTTTGGGTATACACATACTTCACAAGTTCCCGAGTACACAGAGTACCTTCGTCTACGGTACCTTTGGTAGTCCATCTAGCACACATAGTACCAGAGTCTACCCCTTCCTTGTCCTTTAAAAGAATTCTATCAATCTCGAGAACTCGAACCACATCGAAGTTCCCCAAGCGTTTTGCTTGTTGATAGAAACATCTTATCTCACTAATATATAAGTGTATATATGTATATACGTACTTCCGAGATTTTCGGAGGAAGTACTAAGGATGTGAGTTGACCGTTGTCAACAGATAATTAAATAAGGGGGAAAAGTTTCTCCTTGAAACTATATTCAAAATATTAAATAAGTTGGGATAATATTTACCGACGATCTGAAATTATTCGAATTATGTTCGGAAATCAGGAAGTATATTTTAAATCAGGATCTATGATGTTTAAAATAATAATAACACTTTAATGAATAATAAATAATTAAATAATAATTGATAAATAAATAAACCTCGAATGAGTTTACTCTCTAAAAGATTATTTAAAATAATATTCCTCAACTAGTTTATGTCTACGTAGTTAATAATCTTTCATGTATAATCGGGTTTGAAATACATGATCGTTGGAGTATACTTCTCTCATAATAAAGGAATAGGCATATAGTATTTATTATTCGAACAATAAAATATAGTTGAGGGAATATGATCGTTGGGAAAATCATTTTAATAAAAAATTGAGGTATTTTTATGTTTCATAAGTGGACATTGAGTCCCTTTAAAACGTACTACTATGGACTTATAATCATCCTATAATATCACCGGAATTACTCCCGGGTTTTCGTCTTAAAATCCCGACCGACTCTCGGTCTTATATAATACGTCACGCTTAAAGCAGAATTAACATTTCACGATATATACTTATCGTACAACATCGCTACATTATGGGAAAATTCAACAACTATGTATCATGGCAAACTTGGTATTTATACAATGATAATAAAACAATTCTTTCACAACACAACAGTAAATGGAGTTGGGTTCGTAAACTTGCCTAGGTGTCTCGAGGTGGAGGATGCTCTAGGTTCCGCTCGGAAATCTATAATCATAACATAATTCACTTCGTTAGGTCCCGTTCTAATTTACGGCGACTCGCACTCATGTGCTACTTATTATGTACCCTCTCAACTTATATTACCCTTATTATTCCTTTAAGTTCTTATTTACATCATGGTCGCTTCATTTTTCTAAGTATCTTAGGTTCATTTTCATTTTCGTCGTCGGCTCCGCTTATGGATTCTACGGTTTCTAATCGCGCGGCCTCGACTCCGATATTTTTATAAAACTGAAAAATCATTATTTCACTTAAAATTTTTATGGCCGTTAGGAAACTCAAAATTTTACTCTTTGTAAAAATTTCATGATTTATGAACACTTTTAAGTAAAATGACCATAACTTTTGATCTGTAAATCGGAATCAAGCAATTCAAGCACCTAAACAATCCTTATAACATTGTCTATCATAATCAAGGGTTACTTTTCAAGAAACTAAAGTTTACATCTCCGGGACTTTCTGCAGAAACTTAAAGTTATGATTTGTTGGTTTTAACGGAATTACGTTTACGATCGGGGTTTCGTTTACGCCCTAACACTTAACAAAACCACCAAAAATCATCATTTCATCATCAACACACAAACTCCTCTCAAGAACATAATGTTCTTGAGGCAACAACAATCAACCTTAAATCTACTTAACTAAATATCAAGATTTCATCACTACCACTTCTAAAACTAGGTTTATAACTATATACTAAATGGATCTTGAAAATGAATCTTAAATAGGGTTGGGCCAAAGATTTTTACCTTTCTTGAAAGTTTGAGATGTGTTCTTGAGGATGGTGGAGTCTTGGGAGTGCTTGGTATGGTTTTTGGAACCTAAAACCACCATTGAAATCAAGAAACCAAATAGGAGTTATTATTCATACTATTCACTAGTAACTTTCTTGATTTTATTTCACCCATCAAACCTTGATAAAAAGAGATGAAAGAATTTTCTTACCTTAGTTTGATTTTTAGGAAGATTGAGAATTAATGGGATGATTTTACCATGGCTAGATTTTGAGATTTAAATTTGAATTCCTCCCTTCTTTCTTGAAAAGACGAATGGAAACAAGTGGGGAGAGAAGGGGGTATTTATGCTTGCTTCCTTGGGTGCTTCTAGGAAATGGGGTGGTGATACCCTTAATTTTTATTCTTCCTAGTATAGCATTCTAGGTTTATTCCTTGTTGCAAATCTTGGGGACAAATCCAAGTAGCTTGCTAGTTTACAAGCTAACTACATGTGCTAGCTCCTTAGCACACTATTTGGCTAGCTTGCTTGATCATCCTATGGTTATCTCACTATTTGATGAAGTAACCATGGTTACTTTATTACCATGGTTAGTTAGTGTGTTACGTTTATTTAATCGATTACGCGTTCGCTCGGTTGCTTAAACGTTCTCGTAATACTTTACTCGTAAGTGGTTCACGATGTAATTGCTTTCGTATTTTTTCCTTATATTTTGAATTATCATACTTGAATATAAATCCGTAGGATTTTAATCTTGTAGTTATATTGTGATTCCCGTAATTCTCGATGAGTCATAAATACGGTCGTTTTTAAAAGTTCGTTTTCTTCGAAAACTAATAGCGTTTACATACACTCATTTGGTACGTATAATCATAATATCAACTCTGAAACTCCTTTTCTCATGCACTACATAGTGTGGGCTCAAAAGTTTTTTCCCGTCCGTCAGGGTTACTATTCATTAAATGTTTTACAAGGTCTCAAAAATTCGGGTTATTACACGCTTCGTCAAAATGGAGAACCCTATACTCTTTCAGAGTCGCACCTTCATATTTCTCTTTTTCTCCTCCTTTCGAGGTTATTATCTTTTCCCCTGACTTCTGAAAGAGATATGTCCTAAGTCCAATAATGTATGAGGATTTAGGAATAAATTTTATGTAATCTGTTTTGATTTCATTGATATTAATAAAAGACTTGTTTTGTTTTTATTGCGGGCTCTATCTCTTTAAATGTTTAAATAAGATATACCACAGTTTAGAGTAAAGCTTTTTATGGATTGTGATGAGATCATAATAATGAGACCTAAAAGATGATAACTCTAAACTTAAATAGTTCCTGGTCGTACTATTACTACCTGGTAATTAATAATCTGCAAAGATCGGTACATACTATGCTTGCTTCATTATGAAGGATGTCTGTTCTCATAGACATTTGTGTGGTGACACTATAGCTATTATGTAGGTGCTTATTATAGAATAAGTTCACTGAACATGACTCACACAGCTGAACAACTGATGGAGTTCACTCACGTGTCAGCAGTTGTTCACATGTGATAGTTGTACAAGTATCCTTAGACTTGAGGTCATCATAGTCATCTTGTGTACACTGAACTATGCTTTGGTTTAGTTCTTAGTCTCAAGGAACAATTATAAGGGCTCTACTGGGTATAGGAATTTGTACACGAAGATAGTGTATGATCAATAAAGGATCTACCCCTTCCAGTGTAGGAAGAGAATGTTCAATGCTGATCCATTTATGTTAGTTCAGGAATCTCTGGCCAGAGTGAATGAAATTAGAAAGGAGTTTCTAATTTACATTAAATAGAACTAAGCATAGTGAATGGGAAAGTAAGTGATTAAATAAGATAGGCTTGACACAAGTTCCATGCCTTGTATTTAATCGTGACATTGCAGGGTAGAAGGAATTAATTGTACGGTAACTACTCACTAAATAGGTTCTTGGTATTCTAAGCAGTGAATTCGTATTATCCGGATAGTCGCGATATGCTGAGAAGTATCCCTCACGATGTAGAATAAATATGATTAATTAATTAATCATATTTAATGAATTAGAGAATTTATATAAATAATGATAAAATAGTTTTATTATTATTTATTTTTACTATCGGCTTAATATTGAACCTACAGGGTCACACCATAAAAGAGAATGATTTAATGGTGGAGAAATTAATTAATAATGGCTGATAATTATTTATTTATGAAATAAATAATTAATTGGCAAATTTAATAATTGATTAAATGAGATTTAATTGATTATAAATTAATTAAGGAAAAGTTCTTAATATTATTAATTAAGAATTTAATTTTTGGAAATTAAATCAAGTGAGAGAATTATTTCTAAAATGTTTAGAAAAAGGATTAATAATTAAAAGGTGTTTTAATTATTAGTGAGAATAATAAAGGGTTAATAATAATAATATTTTATGGGAAAATTTTCAGCTGAAAATTTTGCCTATAAATATACTATTATAGACCCTATTTTTGCCTCAACCAAAAAGATTTACAAAACCCTAATTCTCTCCATCTCCTCCTCCTTCATTACATCGTTTTCTTGGTGGATACCGGTGGAGTGCTTCACACTTGAGGAGCAGCTGTTAAGGATCTCCGTTCATCGTTTTTGGATCGCCATTAAAGACCTCCATCTTTCCATTAACGTAAAGCTTCTTAAGGTAAATATACTGAACTACGAATTAAATATTATTTTTTGCATGGATCCTGCGGAGGGTTCCATTTTTTTAAGATTTAAATTTACGTTTTTGTTGCGTTTATGTGCTAAAAACCCTTCAACTTCTTGGTCGCTAATGGTGCATTCGATCACGATGTCTGTTAAGGCCTGAGCCTTGATGGATGTTCGAGACTTGTACTTGATATCAAATTCTCCCAAATCAGTTGCCCACTTGATAAGGCTGGTCCGTCAGGACTTCGATCTTGTGGGCCTGAAAGTATGGTCTCAACTTTCTTGAGGCCGTGATGGGTAAGCACAAACTTATCAATGGGAGAATAATTTAACTCCACTCCATAAAGTACCTTGCTCACATAGTAGACATGCTTCTGGAGTTTCTGTTCTTCCATTATCAGGACTGCTCTCGCGGCTTGTTCAGATAACGCGAGGTATAAGTAAAGGATGTCCTCCGGGCTTGGTTTGGCCAGCAATGGGGCTTCTGTCATGTAATTCTTCAGCTACTCGAAGGCCTTTTGGCTCTCAGCTGTCCACTTGAAATTCTTCATCTTCTTCATGGTTTTGAAAAAGGGCAGACTTTTGTCTCCAGACATGAAGATGAACCTCACTAGAGCTGCGATTCTCCCTGTCAGCTTCTGAACGTCCTAGATGGAGCATGGTGTCTCCATATCCAGGATGTCTTTGATCTTGTTGGGGTTGGCCTTGATTCCCGTATTCGAGACAATGTGACCTAAAAATTTTCCAGACCCAACAACAAAAGCACACTTGGTGTGGTTTAACATCATCTTGTGGTGCCTTAGCACTTCGAATGCCTCTCCGGATAGATTAATATGATCAGAATTGGATAGGCTTTTGACTAACATGTCATCAACATAGACCTCCATGGTCTTTCCAATTAGATCGGAAAATATCTTATTTACCAACCTTTGGTAGGTTGCTCCTGCATTCTTAAGTCCAAATCCATAATAGGATAACAAAAGACACCATAGTCAGTTATGAAAGATACCTTGGGGGTGATATATTTTTGCATTTTGATCTGATTGTAACCGCTGAAACCATCCATGAAACTTAGCATCTCATGTCCAGCTGTGGCATCAATCATGGTATGAATCCTTGGTAGGGGGTAGCATTCCTTAAGACAAGCATCATTTAAGTTAGTGAAGTCGATGAACATTCTCCATTTCCCATTAGCCTTTTTAACCATTACGGGGTTGGCCAACCACTCAGGGAACTACGCTTCTTCAATGAATCCAGCTTCTAGGAGCTTCTCGACCTCTTGTTTAATGGCTACCAGCTTGTTAGGGGCATAAGTTCTCTTCTTCTACTTCATTGCTTTCCGAGTTGGATTGGCGTTCAACTTATGAGTTATAAGGTTGGGGTCAATCCCAGGCATATCAGCTACCGTCCAAGAAAATACATCACTATTTCTTTTATAAGAAAGTTGTCAATTGGCCCTTCAGGTGCTTGTCCAAAGATGCTCCAACATATTTGACCTTCTCTGAATCTAAGAAGTCTAGGGGAATTGGGACTAAGTCCTTTGCTTGCTTCCCTCAGAGTTCTTTATTCTCACGGTCATCCATATTTTCTATGGGGATAACATGCCCCCTAGTTCCATCGGGCCTAAGTGCTGCAATATAGCAACTGCGGGCCATTTTGTGATCTCCTTTTACCTCACCGACACCGTTCCTAGTTGAGAACTTCAGTACTATGTGGTAGGTCGAGGGAAAGGTCTTAAACACATGGATCCTTGTTCTTCCCATGATAACATTGAAAGTAGAGGATGCCTTAAAAACTTGAAAGTTTGACATCCGTGTGGCCTCTCTAAGCTCTTCCCCAATAGTCATGGAAAGTTGTATTACTCTTTCGACTTGGCATTCCACTTGGTTAAACCCGTAGATAGGTGCGTCGGACGGAGTTAGATAGGAGTCATTGTACCCCATCCTTATGAACGTGTCATGGTATAGAATATCCATGGAAGCTTCATTATCCACTAGAACCCTCATAATAGGACAACTCCCAATTATCATAGTGATAACTAGATGGTCGTCCTGAGGAAATTTTTAACCTTCAAGGTCGGGGTCACCGAACTCGAGCGTCATCTCTCACTTAGAACGTTTAAACAGCTCTCCAACTATACTTATTACTTCTCTCACCTCAGCTTTTCGAGAGATCCTTGTAGTCCCATTTGATGTAGGGCCTCTTGAGATCATTTGATTACTGGCACTCGGGGCTGTGGGTTACGATCCCCGTCGTTACTCTTTTGCTCGTCATCTCTTTGATCATTATCTCTTTTTTCACCTCCAGCCTCTTCACCCTTAGTGAAGCGTCTAAACTTTCATCTTCGGATCAAATACTTAATCTCAACCTTGATTTTCCTACAACTATCAGTATCATGACCAACATCTTAATGGAACCTACAATATCGACCCTTGTCTCTTTTTTCAGGGTCTCCCGGTAGTGGCCTCTGCCATATGAATTCTTTGTTCTTCTCAATTTCCATAAGGATTTGGCTCCTCAGAGCGTTCAACCTTGCATAATTAGTGAACCTTGGTGGTTGATTCTTTTTGGAAGACGAGTCAGAGTTTTTGGCAGTATGAGGATATTTGTCCTTGGCGTCATACTCTTGATCCGTCTTCCACTTCTTGTTGCCCGCGGGCTCATTATTTACCACGGTCTTCTTCACACTTTCATCTACCTTGATATACTTTCCGGCTCTATCCTGGAGCTGAAACTTGCTTTCAGGTCCACGTTTGGCTAGGGACATCTTGAAGAACTCGTCTCTAGTCCCTTGCTGTAGGGCTATCATAGCTACCTTATTGTCGAGATTCGGGACCTTCAGGGCCTCCTTCATGAATCGGTAAGGGATTCCTTTTCTCCTTGGAATAAACCCATGAGAGAAGCCGAACTCTTTTGATGTACTTTGCCACCAATGAACTGCTTGATAAAAGCTTGGCTCAAATCCTTGAAAGATCCAATCGAGTTGGGAGGTAAACGACTATACCACCTTTGAGCCATACCCGACAGGGTTTGAGAAAAGGCCTGACACTTAATAGCATTGCTCACGGGCTGTATCAATAGGGCATTAGAGAACATCCTGACATGGTTAACTGGGTCTCCAGTACCGTCACATTCTTTGATGGTGGGCATCTTGAACTTCTTTGAGGTATGGGAATTCATTATCTCTTCGGTCAATGGTGGGTTTGGATAATCAGGATCTCCTAGGGGCATTAAATCACTTGGATCATCTCTTGGGGAAACGGCCCTTCTTAGTGTTGGACCTTCCAAGTCTATGATAGAAGGAAAATTCATTTGCCTTCCTGTGGGGGTCTTGGTGACTGGTGCATCTCTAGATCACGCTTCAGCCTTTGGATCTCCGCTTCATGAGCCCTGATCCTCTCTTGTACATCTTGGGGAATCGTCGCTTGAGTGCTCCTGGGCTTTCGATGACCACTAGGCATTGGCTCCTTTCCAGCATGTCTCCTTCTTAGAGCGACTTTATCGTCCAATGAGTCGCAGTCTCTAGCAGAGTAGGGTCCATAGAATTCTCAATTCTCAGGGATGGGAGCCTAGCCATGAACGTATTGGGGCGGTAGCCCTTGTCCTTCGCTTCGATTAGAGTGTCCACTTCCTCCAACTTTGGGGTATAGAGGCATCCCGTAAGGTGGGTTGGTGCCCCATGGGGTTATGATCGTTGAATACTCATACCCGATGGGTTGAGGGTTTATAGTTGCATGTAGTTGCTAAAATTGAGGATTCATCCCTTGATGAGTGAGGGGACTCTTGGGGCGGATCTTGGATTGGGGGATTCGTCCCTTAAGGTTGGGCCTCAAATGCCCCTATAGTGATTACTCCTTTGGTGGTGGCATAGTTTCAGTGCGGGGGTATCTCCATCACTGATGAGATTGTTTATCATGGGATAGGATCGTCAGTTCCACTGTTGTTTCTGCTTCATGTGAGTACCATGGTTGTTGTTGTCGTCCTATACAGAGCGCCAAATGTTGTGGAATAAAACTAAGGTTCGTTAGTATTTAATGGTAGGGTTTGTGAGCTTCGATCTTTAATGGTTGTTCTCGCAGTTGGGGCTGGCTGTCCTCACAAGATGCCTATGTATCTCCGTATTGTATAGAATCAAGCCAAAAACATAGTTCTAGGTTAGGAGTAGAGCCCTTTATATAGAGATGAGCCTAGGGTTAGACTTGTGTTGGGAGACTTGGTGGACAAGTTTCCTACTTAGATGGTAAGTAGGACTCCTGATAAGGGAAGGAATTCTAGATCCTTCTTTGTAGGAATTTGTGTCCTTGTTAGGCACATGTCTCTGCTCTTCTAGCCGTATTGGGCCTAGTCCGTGAACAGCACATGTTCGTAGACCTTGATGATCACTTTTAGCGGGTCTTAACCACTTGGGTCATCTTTAGTCTATTACGAGCCTAGATCAGCCTGGTCTGTATTAGGCCTCAGACAAGAATTCCAAGTGTAATTAATGTGGCATTTAATGTGTCTTTAAGATAAATTTTCTGTCCATATCACTTATAATTTGAATATTGACATTGTAAGTGTAAGTGGACAACTATTTTGAAACAATTTTTTTTTCAGAAGTGGATAATTATTTTGAAACGGAGGGAAGTATTTTTCTATATTTCTTAAAATAAAATGTGACGCCCTCAATCTCGGGGTTAGGAAATGAGGTTCCACACACCATTAAACTAATACAATAACAGCAGATATATAAACCCGATAATAATAATAGGATCTAACCAGGATTAAGTATGAGACAAGATTACAACTACCAACCAGAATAAATATATTACAACCAAAAATATACTTAAATTCAAATTTATTCGATTCCGACATGGAATCGACAGATAACCCAAAGTATCGGAACCAGCTTAATCAAGTCCTCCAACTAAAACGCTTGCTCACTCATATAACAACTACCTGCTCTGGCATCTGAAAACCTACAACCCGGTAGGGACCGCCAGGAACGCTCTTACGAGCGGTGCGCCTAAGTCTGGCCATCTTCTTGCTTAACTGTCATGGTTAGATCAAAGCAAATAAATGAGAAAAGGAGCTCAGCAAGTAACTATATTAGCAATTCTATAACATAATATCAATATCAATATCTGAGGCATTCTACTTTAAATCTCTAGGTGGCAGTTTTCTATGATTGGCTAAGTAAAGGTTAAGAAGAAGGTTTTAAGCTTTCAGGATTCAAGGCTAAAGATTGGGAGAAAGCCGACATTCATCACAAATCATGAGCAGGACTCTGAAATAGTTTCTAAACTAAAAGAAGCAATTATTCAAGCTTTGAGATTTTAACAACTAACTGAAGTGACACGGTTCACAAGTTTCACATCTTTAACGAAGATACAAATCATTTCATTTCATTTAAAAGAAGCAAATTGATTTAAAGATTATATTCATTTTTTCTCTTATAAAACATAAATGAACCCTTGATTAGAATATCCATCTATTAAATATAGTACGGGTGATCAGCCCGTACCGACCTCCATCTAGTCGTTATGGTACGTATGACATTATTTCAGCCTTATATTAGACTAGCCCCGCTAGCCTCTTATGTGACTGGACTAGTACCACTAGTCTCTTACGTCTCTATCCAATCCATCAAGAATTTGTTTGGAAAACCTTTTTGTTGGAAGTAGGAAAAGTTGACTAAGTTCATTTTATCATTACCAAGAATATGAAATCATTTGGACTCTTTCAAGTCGAAAATCATTCTTAAGTTCAATTCAAGATTTCAAGGAAAGTGAATAAATTATGTTACGACCGACATTTTATGTAATATTATTTGTGGATTTGGTATAATATTAAAGTCAAATGAAAATATATTCAATGATTGTACGCTAGTGTGAGTGAAAATTTCTGCATTATAAATTTGCTTTGTGATAGGGATAAATAAATTATGATTGTATAATTAAATACTGCATTAATTGTACAAGCTGTGGGCTGCTAGGCCCAATAAAAAGACATATGATACTCAGACCAGAAAGGTTAAATCAGGCCTGATGGAATAAAAAAGGCCCAAAAGCCCTGATTATTAATTAATTTCGTAATTAATTAATAAGGGAAAAATCAGCTATTGAGAAGAGTCCCGATAAGGATATAAATCCTTATAGATTAGCCTCAAGGGGACCTAAAAGGATAAGGAATCAGCTTCCTACTTCCTAGGACTCCTAAGTCTATTCTAATTATGAGACTTGCCCACCAGGTCTCCTATACCAAGTCCAATTCAAGGACTCCCAACATCTATATAAGGGATCTCACCCCCACCAATCAGAACTACATTTTTTGGCTTGATTCTCTAATTCACAGAGATACGTAGGCATCTCGTAAAGGCAGAGTTGAGCTACGAAACACGAGAGCAGCCATTAAAGGCCTTGAGCTCCCGAATCTTAGTAATAAATACAGCAAATAATAACCTTAGTTTTTTATCCATAACATTTGGCGCCGTCTGTGGGAAAAACGCAACAACAACCATGACGAGAACACGGAGAATAATTGGAGCTCTAGAGGAAGGAACACCATCAGAGACAACCTAGGTGATTTCATCAACCGTGGAGGTTCCTCCCCATTCAACTTATGCATCTACTCAGGGAGAAGCCCAGACAGGGGCAACTCAACCTCAGCCACAAGGGACAACTCGCCCGACTATTCAAGGTACGAATCCTCAAGTTCAACAAATACATATACCTATGAATTCTCGACCCGTCGGGTATGAATATTCAACTGTTGTTACTACTAACCCCCCTTATGGGATGCCCCTTCGCCCTGAGGTTGGAGGAAGCGGATATGCTGGGCGAGGCGAAGCACGAGGGCAGTCACCCCCCTATATACGAGGTTTGGGTCCTATTCCTGAGGATCAAGAATTTTCTGGTCCTTATACTGAGAGAGACTCCGAATCTTCGGATGATGAAGTGGCCCCGAGAAGGAGGCGTCCTGGAAAAGAGCCAATGGCCGATGGAAGGCAACGCCCCCAAAGCACCCCAGGGGCGAATCCCCAAGAAGTGCAGGAAAGGATCAGGGCTCATGAGGCTGAAATCCAAAGGTTGAGGCATGATTTGGAGGCTCACCAGGCCACCAGACCCCAGATATCTCCTAAGGGGAGAAATCCTCCTCCTGTCATAGACCTGGATGGTCCGGTAAGAAGAAGGGATGTTGTCCCAAGAACTGATCCAAGCAATCTCCTTCCCCTTGGAGATCCTGATGATCCAACTCCACCCTTCACAGAAGAGATAATGAATGCCCATATCTCAAGGAAATTCAAGATGCCCACTATCAAAGCCTATGATGGCACGGGAGACCCCGCTAATCATGTTAGGACATTCTCTAATGCACTGCTGCTGCAACCCGTGAATGATGCTATAAAGTGTCGGGCCTTCCCTCAAACCCTGTCGGGTATGGCTCAAAGATGGTACAGTCGCCTGCCCCCAAATTCTATTGGATCGTTCAGAGAATTAAGTCAGGCTTTTATTAAGCAGTTCATCAGTGGAAGAGTCCATGAGAAAAGTTTAGCATCCCTTATGAGTCTTGTACAGGGAGCTAAGGAATCCTTGAGAGATTACCTGAATCGTTTTACAAAGGAGGCTTTAAAAGTCCCAGACCTTGATGATAAGGTAGCCATGATAGCACTACAACAAGGAACCAGGGATGAGTTTTTCAAGATGTCCTTGGCCAAACGTCCCCCTGAAAACATGTTGCAACTCCAAGAGAGGGCAGGGAAGTATATCAAGGTTGAAGAAAGCATGAGGAAGACCATAGTAAGTAATGAGCCCACTGGAGGCAAGAAGCGAAAAACTGATTTAGAATATATTGCAAAGGACAAATATCCTAGAACCGAACAAAACCCTGATTCAACCCCCAAGAAAGGAGGACCTGGGCAAAAGTTCACTGAATACGCTAAGCTTAATGCTCCTAGAAGTCAGATTTTGATGGAGATTGAGAAAGACAGAGATGTTCGCTGGCCTAAGCCCTTGAAGGCTGATCCCGCCAAGCTAGATAAGAGCAAGTATTGCAGGTTTCACAAAGATGTTGGCCATGACACCGATGAGTGTAGGCAATTGAAAGATAAAATTGAGTTCCTCATTCGAAAAGGAAGATTGAACAAATACACTGGAGAAGGAGGGGATAGGAATAATAATGGAAGGAAGAACTTTGAGGATCGTAGGAGGGACCAAGACGATCAGGGGCGAAACCCCCAGCCTAGAGGACCAGTTATAAACACCATTTATGGAGGGCCGAGACCTCGAGGGCCTGTGATAAACACGATCTTTGGAGGTCCAACTGCTGCTGGATTGTCCAAAAATTCCAGAAAGGCATATACTAGAGAGGTTATGCATATTGTTGGAGAAGCCCCGAAGAGGGCCAGGACAGAAGTAACATTGGCTTTTGATGATTCCGACCTAGAGGGTGTAAAGTTTCCCCATGACGACCCGCTGGTCATAACACCAATAATAGGAAATAGCCCGGTTAAGAGGGTCCTTGTGGATAATGGTGCTTCTGTGGATATCTTGCTCCACGACACCTTTCTAAGGATGGGGTATAATGACTCCCAGTTGACACCAACCGACATGCCGATATATGGATTTGCTGGAGTAGAATGTCCTGTGGAAGGGATAATCAAATTGCCAACCACTATAATAACCCCAATTTTTGGAAAATTTTTGAAACCCTTATGAATAGTGTTTTTGCTGAATGAGAAAACTTTTCATGCCACACTATGTAGGGGTTCTGATATGGATATTCTGGGATTTTATTAGTACTCTATGAAGTATATAAGTGTATGTAAATATCGTCAGAATCCAATTCCGAACACTTTGGTTTTTCCCGGAAATCCACAAGATACGAAGAGAATTGAGTATAAGGTAACAGGATAAAAAGGATTTAAATTTAAGGATTATTTTAGAGGATCATAAAAAGGAATATAATGTATTGAGAAAGGTTAAGGGAACCTAAGTAATAAGATCCCGGGTATGATCCTTCAAATGATAAACGAGAACGAAAGTTAAGCGAACCGTATAACAGATCAGCGGTCATTAGGCAAACGATTAGGAAGTTAATCAAAGGGATTAGTGGGAATGATGTCATCCAACCAATAGAAAGAAGACAAGGAAGGAAGGATGACATCATGAGGATGAGGTAAGCATGACATGGGAAGGAAGGAGGTGTGGTTGAATAAGGACCACACAAATTCAAGGGCAAGGTAGTAATTTACTAAATCAAATACAAATCAAGCCAACCAAGCTAGCAAAATCATTTCATCAAAAATCAAAAACAACCAAGGCATTTGTTCTAAGGAGCTCTCGGCTTTTTACATTTTAAAGGCATAGATTTTTCAAAAATCAAGATCCAAGCATCCTAAATTGGTAAGAAAATTCCCTAATCATCTTTATGCTTAGTTATGGCTATATCATGAGTTTAAGCCATTAATTCTTTCTCTAACTTCTTCATTTAATCAAGGAAGGAGACAATGAATAGTGTTTTCAAGTTTTTAACTTGAACTTTTTCTTGTTTTTCTTGAAGATCCAAGCATTCTTAAGACTTCTCAAAGCTTCTTAAGGCTTCCTAGCTCCACCCACCACTTCAAGGAAGGTATACCATTTCCAAACCCTAGGTTCATATATATTATAAGGTGATTTTGAGTAGTGGGTTGATATTGTATCTTGTTGTTATGATTTAGAGTTTGAGATTTGGTATGGTAGTGAATGGAATGGTAATTATTGTGGTTTTGATTTAAAAGAACTTAAGAATGATTAAAGTTAAGTTTAAGCATAAGTATGAAAGATTAAATTGAATTGGTTGGGGTGGTTATGATGTGATAAGGATGGAGGATGGTTGTATGTTGGATTTGAGGTTGATTTGGGTTGTTTGTGAATGGGTTAAAATTTGGAAATCACGTAAACATAGCCGTCGTAACGTCCGATTTTCTTTGGATTGTTTTTGTGCAGAGCATTAGGACCCGAGAACCCCCTGCTAGATTGTGACCACTGCCATTTTTAGATAGCTCCTGTTACGAGCTTCGTTTTGATATGTAGTTCGTTCGATTCCGATTTACGGTTTAGGAGAAACGACCGTTTCAAGTAACGGCGTTTCGCGAACGAAACTTTTTCCCTCGCCTTACTTTGAAATGTAGGTTAAAGACCAAAAAATGGTTAATTAATGTATGAAACATTTATGGTAAGTGTGTTAGGCAGTTGGTAAGACACTCGCGAAGGAATCGCTTTAAAACTCGTAAAGGTTAAATTATTAAAAATGGTGGAGCCGAGGGTACCCGAGTGACTTAAGCGAATCAGTGAGCGCAAAACAAGCGTTAGAGTCTAAGTTAGTTAAAGTATAGATTTACAAGTGACTTTGGTTTAATTCCAACTTACTTGTTGCTTATAGGTTACCAGACTCGTCCCGAGCCATTCGTAACCCCCAGTCGCTCAGGCAAGTATTCTATCCGTTATACTGTTGTTGTGATGTATACACTTGTATATGCATGATCTTGCGATAAATGCATATTGGTTATTTAGCAAATTCTTGCGATATATTGTATCATGTGATATGGTATATATGCATGCCTGTTTCATATTCTTGAAATATATATCTGTTGGTTCAGTTGATAATACCTTTGCTAGAGGATAGCGGTAATTTGTATATACCCTTAGTACAGGGACCCAAAGGTAAAAATATTTTCTAAAACCGGGAGTCGAGGATCCCGAGTAGATTTTGTATATATATGGATATGGATATATATATATATTTATATATATATATATGGTCATAGTTTTCAAAACTATTAATCGAATAAGGTTTATTCGATAACTTTAACTTTATTTTATTATTGATTATTATTTCGAATATTATTCGAGGACTTATGACTCCTTTTATTTATTTATCTGAATATTATTTGAATATTCATTCGAGGGCTTATGACTCAGTTTATATTATTTAATGAATATTATTTGAATATTCATTTGAGGATCTATGACTCCGATTATTTGCTGAGATATATTCTTTATTTTATTAAAGAATAAGGTGTAAATAATCAAACTTATTTTCGATTATTCAAATAAAGATAGTACTTTTATATAAGTATATCTTTGGTTATTTAATATCCATTTCAAGTATAAATTTTAATACTTCTACTTCAATTATTTTTATAAAGACTATTCTTTATGGGAATATTATTTAAATAATAATATTCGGTCATTTTCTAAATATTCTGGGGACTGATTTACTTCATTAAATCAGCTTTACTCCAAACACTCTTTAAAGTGTTTTCGAGTCTTCAAAATGATTTTTAAAAGTCAGAGTGGATCCCAAAACTCTTTTTTTTATATTTAAGATCTTCATTTTAAGGGGATTTAAATACTCGCTCAAAACCTGGGGAATCCGGCTCTGTGGTGTATTTTATATTCGCAACGAGGTTGCTGTTTTGAGAAAACAATTTGATTACTTGCCCAATGTTCGGGAAGTAAGTCCATTTGATTGAGTCGGCATAAGCGACAGGCCGGGGTACGGTCTATTATTGTGTAAGTGGCTGGGTGGCAGTCCATCAACGCGTGAGGGGCCGGGTAACGGTCTAGCGCGAGGTCCTAATGCGGCCAGGGTGATGACCGGTGAGGAATTCATCCATCTACAGTAGAAAAGGTTACTTATTGGTATCTTTGCCTGATCAGCAAGATATCTGGTTTATGCCAAAATTCTTTTCCTTTCCAAAATTCATTGGATGTTTCAAACTCTGTTCATACTTTACATAACAGAGGTTCCAGGAAATGTTTAAGAGATATATATATATATGTGGATATATATATATATATCGGGACTAAATAAAGTATCTCGTAACTTTATTTCATTCAATAATATTTCAAAGATTGAATCTATTCAAATCTTGTCTTGTAGTCTCATCTATGTGATGAACTTTTGAAACTGATTATAACTTGAACGGTGGTAGTTCAAGTAGTATTGGTAAAGATATAAGTATATTGGGGTATTTGGTAACCTCATCTTTTAAACTTATATCTAATTAATAATTGTCTTATGAATGACAAAGATTTTCAGAAAAACGTTGAGACAAGGTTAGATATATGAGATCACCTTGCAACGATATTTTTTATACAGTTATACACTGGGACTTTGTGTATATTATGCATGGAAGAGGACTTCCAATATTTTGAAAAGTATATATGTATATATACTGAATATTTTGCGACTTCATCGCATTAAGATATCAAACTTGGTTCATTTCTTTTGACCAAGACTTTCATGAGTATTATGAGTATGCTCATATATTGTAAATCATTATACATATTATTTTGGTGGGCTTGCTGCTCACCCTTTCTTTATTTCTTCATCACACAACAACAGTTAGGAAAGATGGCCAGACTCCAGCAGACCCAGCGCAAGCGCGTGGGAAGCGTCCCGCGTCTTCCTGTTGATGTTGTAGCTGCTATAGCTGCAGAGGTAGATCTATTGTAGATCAGACCATCTACTTTTGAGAATCAATTATGTATAATTATAACTTGTGGCAGATAATGGCAATTAACTGTAAATTTATCAAGTAATCATCTTGGGTTGTAATAACTGTTAAATGGTGGATTCAAAGACTTGTATTTATTTTAATTTCATCTCTGAGACTATAACGGGTTGTGGTGTGTGTTAGTATGGGGTCACAGCATGAGGTTATTTATTATTAATTAAGTGAAGTGATATTGTGGAAAGAAAGACCGTGACAACCCGGATCCCCGACCCCGGATCTGGGGGTGTTACAGAAATGGTATCAGAGCTAAGCGTTATAAACCTCAGAGATGATGGGACGTTAAGATAATAAGTTCACTAAGATAATAAGAACTTTTGCCAAGTTCATAGTCGGACTACCTAACGTAGTACTGACAGTTAAAACCCTTATGGGAACCCTTATAAATATAGCGATAGAAGCGTAGTTCGTTATCGTATATAGTAGCGGGACTCCGAACCCTGAGGTTGAGGAGCAACAACGTGATGATGTTTTATTACTAATTGGAGATCGGATTGTGGATCCGATAGAGTGTCCTAATGCAGGACCGGATGATGTTGATATTGAGAATGTAACGGTTGAGGATGTTGTCCTAGAAGGGATAGTTGCTGAGAAGGATCCCATGGAGGATCCTGACAAGAATGAATAAAGGACCATTGATGAATTGATGACCATGCTTAGGTCGACTACCAGAGGTAGGATTGGTCGGTCACTACCAGAGGTTCGTTCAAGTTTGTAAAGATAGTAGCCCCTTTAACGCGGCTTACTCATAAGACTGAGAAGTTCGAATAGGCAGAGAAATGCGAGAACAGCTTTTAAGAACTGAAGCAAAGGTTGGTGACGACCCCTATATTGGCGTTGCCGGAGGGAAAAAGGAGATTTTGTGATTTGTAAGTGACGCTTCGCATAAGGAATTAGGGTGCTTCTTATATAGCACAGCAAGATAATCGCGTATGCGTCAAGACAATTAAGGGAATTTAAAATTCGATATCCCCACCCATGAGCTTGGGCTCGTGGCAATAGTTTTGCCCTAAAGATTGGAGGCATTACTTGTATGGAGAGAAGTGCGAGATTTACCTAAGCCATAAGTACTCTAGTACATTTTCCCGTAGAGAGAGCTCAACATACGCCCGAGGAGGCGGTTAGAGCTAATCAAGAATTATGATTGGGAGATTCTGTATCATTCGGGGAAAGCCAATGTGGTGGCTGATGCCCTTAGTAAAAGGGAGAGACTCAAGATGATAATGACTTTGGGAGGGTTGATAAGAGATTTTGAAAAAAAAAATGGAAATAGATATGAAGGTAACCGGAGCCGGTACCGAAAAGTTGTTTGAGATTGCAATACAGCCCGAATTATTGGAAAGGAACATATTGTGCTAGAAAAAGTGATGAATGAAGGCAGAGAGCCAACAAATAGATATGAGATTAATACCGAGAGAGATGATAAGGGAATAATGAGGTATTCCTATAGAATTTGGGTTCCAAATGTTTAAGAGCTTAAAGATGAAATCTTAGATGAAAGCTAGTTTGAGGAATAAGAGTTAGAGCAAACCCTGAATGTGATAGTCAGGGAGGACGCCATCAAAATAGAAGGAACCCATAACATAATGAAGTGGAAAATGAGGATTTTAATGTACAAGATAACCCCAAGTATGGGAGCAGGATGAAACATTTCATACTAAGGAAACAGAAAGTCGAGTAAGGAAAGGAGACCCGAGACGGTACTCCTATACGGCAATTCATGGACCTGTCTAGACAGAACTTAGACTATTATCCCCAACCACCACCTTGAGGAAACAATGCGATAGGAAATTCTTTCAGGACCTTTAAGTCTCTAAGCTCTCAGAGTTCCAAGGAACAGGTTGACCTAGTCGAGGCAAGAGCCTGGCTAAAGGAAATATAGGAATCATTTGAGATTCTAAATGATTGACGAACCACAAAAGACTATTTTTGTCACTTACCCTCCTAAGAGAGAGACCACCTGCTGGTGAAAGACCAAGAAAGGCACGGAGCCAGAGGTTAGAATAAACTGATTTAAGTTCAGTCAATTGTTTTCGGGAAAGTAATTCCCAAAGATATGGAGGTAGTGTAAAAGCTTTGGAGCTAGAACAAAAGTGGACGAGTATGATGAATTATGAATCTAAGATGTAAAAGTTGTCAAGATTCGTTCTGTAGACACGAATCTAGAATGACGGGATGTTTGAAATCAATGCTTATGTTGTGTTGGTTCATGAAATAATGATAAGAGAAAGGAATATAACGGCAATAGAGTTTGAGGAATGACAAGGGAGTTGGGTATGAGGAAACCCTAAAGACTCATAGCAATAGAAATAGAAAAGTATGTAATCGTCAGGGTGATGATGATCCACCATGAGTTAAAATTGATGGTTGAAGGCATAAGAGATACATATATTGTACCCCCTTTAAGTTCGGAGGATTCGAGGAAACCTTGAGATAGTTCGAAGGATAAATATTGAGACACGGATAGACTGAGGAAACAAGAAAGTAAGAAATCAGGAAAAAAATTGGATGAAGGAAGTGACCTTCAATAATGTGAAATGTAAGACCGGTGGCTCGATACCCAGAAAGGGAGACGCCAGGTATGAAAGATATCCCAACATTGAGGTGACTGTTGAGATAAACAACAAAAGTAAATAAGGAATTATTAAGAAGAAGTTCACGTTGAACACGACCAATATCTTCCAGAACATCCTTGTTATCGTTACCAAATTAGGCAAGACAAGCGGATAACCGTTGTTATCTTTTGGAGGCCATATGAATTGACCTCAATTTGAATAAGGATGTTATTATGAAGTTAGGTATAGACTATCGAGGTGGAAATGATTGAACAAGATACCCTTATCAGGGATATATGACTTTATTTATCCATGGAAGGATGCTTGTACCTTTTTAAAGGTGGAATTAAGGAAAGAACATTGGTAACTTAAAATGAATCCTAGGGGAATGCATACAGGTTAGCATTTCATCCTTAATAGGGATAGTATGAGTTTTGACAGGGTGAATTGGAAAGGATTAAGGTAATAACAACCTTTAAGAATCAGTGGAGAATTTTTTCAGAAGTATATAGACAATGGTTCTAGTAGTAGTAAATGGTATTTTGATATGCCCTGTATCTAAGGAATACAGGAGGAATGATTCAAGGATAACCCTAGAGGTTTTACAAGGAGAAAGGTAATATTCAAAATTTTCAAGAATAGAAATGATGGATAAAGGAAATATGACGTAATTATAATGATGCCAAGTGGGGCACGTGTTAAACCACGAGAAAGTATGGATCGAACCAGTAATGGTCGAAATTATTCAGGGCAATTAGGACTTAAGATAAAAGATGTTCTAATTATGATTGAGAGTCAGTCATGACAGTGATTAACCTCTAAAAGACTGAGGCAATAACTTATGGAAAAATGGTGATGATTTTTTTTACTCATCAGATTTTAAGGAAAGCATTTTCACATAAGCTGTGATTGAAATAAGGTAGAAAATTTATTTGGAGGTGGTTAAAATGACATTGACTGTAAGGAAATTTTACTATCAGGAAAGGCCAAAGAGGTGGCCGACACTTTAAGGGTAAGAGGATAATTATAGGCGCGTGTGCCAAAAGAATACAGTGATGATGGTTAAAAATGTGAAGGTTGAATTATGGTTTGGAAGATTGACATTCCTTCTGATGACTGTGCAATACCCAGCCGTAATAGTAGTTGGTAAAGGTTTAATTCGTGTAATCGCCATGAGCGGGCTATCTATCTTAGGAGGTCCTATCTTGAGATAAGCCAGGACCATGTTTCAAAAAAAAAAAGACTAAACAAACCTTTGAGTTAAGTCTTCTATTGAAGACATATGATTAAGAATGGTATTAACCTGCTATCGTTGCTTTGATTGAAACTCTTCTGCACTTTTATCTACTTCATGTCATGAAGGTACGTCAGAGTTTGGAGTGTTCTTCATGAATTGTGATTGGTGGTTATGTTAACTCCTTAGGAGAATTAGATACGAGATGTATGGACTCCGTATGGTTAGTTATTAAGATTTCATGGAAAATGAATGACTACAGTGGGTCAGTGGTGGACCATAGTAGGGCAGCAATGATTCTGCGAGTAGTGAGCTGATTACAACCATGAGAGTTGTATTGGAATGGGTGTTGAGATTGAGTACCACTAATCGGGTCGTGGTAGTGTATAAGTTATCATTGATAGACTAATTAAGTAGAGTATCTACATAGTGAATTATTATTCTTTCTTATCAATAGAGAGTCGTATTATTATACGAGGAAGGTTGCGGTGCAAGCATAGAATTCAAGTAACGATGATGTCTAGAATGAGATCCCAGATTCGATTTTCGATGTCGAGGGAGTTTCAAAGGTAATTGTGTATAAGCTCAAGGAAGAGCATGGGTCCATAGAATGATGGACGGGATAGCGAAAATATTTAAGCACGTGAAATGCGATGCTATAATACTTGATATTGATATAAATACATATATGTTTTGTTCTTCTATGACAAACCTCTATAGTTCAGAGGTAGATTCCAAGCCAGATATTTTGTGGCAGTATATTTTTTTTTCATATATACAATTCTCTTCAGTTCGTTCTTTTCTCTTCTTTTCATTTCATGTAAGCTGAGAAGAACAACCCTTCCAGAAGGGGAGGTATTGCCGAATGACTATCTATCTTTGTGATAGAAGCCTAGTAGGATACCACATGTTGTTTAATTGCTTGTCAAGTACTAAAGGCTGGCCACCTTCTGTACTAACTATGCGATATAACAAGTGTTCATGATCATAGTGATCTCTCAACAAATTCCTTTACTTCTATTTGATTGATCAAACTTTGGAAAATAGAAATAACTGAAAAAGGAGTAATAAAGTGGTGGTAGTATGCGGAATGGGAACACATTCGTGATACTAAGGTTGACGTGGTTATTAAAAGGTTATAGAACGCTAACGAGCAAAAGTATAACCCGTATAATATTAGGAACGGAAGGTAGTAGCGATTACGAACTGGAAAAGAATAGGTATTGAGAAGCAAAAGTTCTAATGATAAAAGCTATCATGAGAGTCTGTGCAATAGACTTGAAAGAATTTGGAATGATCACTTAATTCGGATTGAGTTATCTTACGACAATAGATCATATGTCATTATCGAGATGTCGCCTTATGAGATCCTTGAGGGAAGATAATGTCGATCTCCCTTATGTTAGGATGAAGTTGTAGAGCGCAAGATGCTCGGACCCGCAGTAGTCCAAAGGACCAAGGATATGATAGATCTAATCAGAGGACGGCTGGTAGTAGCCCAAGATGGACATGATAAGTGTGTTGATTTGACACGAAAGGATAAAGAGTATGAAATAGGGGACCTAGTAATGTTATAGGTATCCCTTGGAAAGGATTGATGAGGTTCGGAAAGAAAGGAAAGCTAAGTCTACAATTTGTTGGACCCTTGGATATATTAAGACGTTTGGGAAGTTAGCATATGAGCCAGCCCTAACCCCCGAACCTGTAGCAAGTTCATAACGTGTTTCACGTATCAATGTTAAGGAAGTGTAATTCAGATGCCAGATAAATAGAGGCATATGAGCGCATAGATATGCAACCCGACGTAACCTATATGGAGCAACCAGGAAGGGTTATAGAGTGAAAAGGAACAAGTGCTTAGGAGAAGGATTATCAAACTAGTAAGAGTTTGATGGTAGAACCACAATGTGGGAAAATTTACTCGAGAGTTAGAAAGTGCAATGCTAAGAGAGTATCCCTATTCACTTTCTATCTGATTCCGGGACGGAATCCTTTTAAGGAGGGGAGACTGTAATAACCCCAATTTTTGGAAAATTTTTGAAACCCTTATGAATAGTGTTTTTGCTGAATGAGAAAACTTTTCATGCCACACTATGTAGGGGTTCTGATATGGATATTCTGGGATTTTATTAGTACTCTATGAAGTATATAAGTGTATGTAAATATCGTCAGAATCCAATTCCGAACACTTTGGTTTTTCCCGGAAATCCACAAGATACGGAGAGAATTGAGTATAAGGTAACAGGATAAAAAGGATTTAAATTTAAGGATTATTTTAGAGGATCATAAAAAGGAATATAATGTATTGAGAAAGGTTAAGGGAACCTAAGTAATAAGATCCCGGGTATGATCCTTCAAACGATAAACGAGAACGAAAGTTAAGCGAACCGTATAACAGATCAGCGGTCATTAGGCAAACGATTAGGAAGTTAATCAAAGGGATTAGTGGGAATGATGTCATCCAACCAATAGAAAGAAGACAAGGAAGGAAGGATGACATCATGAGGATGAGGTAAGCATGACATGGGAAGGAAGGAGGTGTGGTTGAATAAGGACCACACAAATTCAAGGGCAAGGTAGTAATTTACTAAATCAAATACAAATCAAGCCAACCAAGCTAGCAAAATCATTTCATCAAAAATCAAAAACAACCAAGGCATTTGTTCTAAGGAGCTCTCGGCTTTTTACATTTTAAAGGCATAGATTTTTCAAAAATCAAGATCCAAGCATCCTAAATTGGTAAGAAAATTCCCTAATCATCTTTATGCTTAGTTATGGCTATATCATGAGTTTAAGCCATTAATTCTTTCTCTAACTTCTTCATTTAATCAAGGAAGGAGACAATGAATAGTGTTTTCAAGTTTTTAACTTGAACTTTTTCTTGTTTTTCTTGAAGATCCAAGCATTCTTAAGACTTCTCAAAGCTTCTTAAGGCTTCCTAGCTCCACCCACCACTTCAAGGAAGGTATACCATTTCCAAACCCTAGGTTCATATATATTATAAGGTGATTTTGAGTAGTGGGTTGATATTGTATCTTGTTGTTATGATTTAGAGTTTGAGATTTGGTATGGTAGTGAATGGAATGGTAATTATTGTGGTTTTGATTTAAAAGAACTTAAGAATGATTAAAGTTAAGTTTAAGCATAAGTATGAAAGATTAAATTGAATTGGTTGGGGTGGTTATGATGTGATAAGGATGGAGGATGGTTGTATGTTGGATTTGAGGTTGATTTGGGTTGTTTGTGAATGGGTTAAAATTTGGAAATCACGTAAACATAGTCGTCGTAACGTCCGATTTTCTTTGGACTGTTTTTGTGCATAGCATTAGGACCCGAGAACCCCCTGCTAGATTGTGACCACTGCCATGTTTAGATAGCTCCTGTTACGAGCTTCGTTTTGATATGTAGTTCGTTCGATTCCGATTTACGGTTTAGGAGAAACGACCGTTTCAAGTAACGGCGTTTCGCGAACGAAACTTTTTCCCTCGCCTTACTTTGAAATGTAGGTTAAAGACCAAAAAATGGTTAATTAATGTATGAAATATTTATGGTAAGTGTGTTAGGCAGTTGGTAAGACACTCGCGAAGGAATCGCTTTAAAACTCGTAAAGGTTAAATTATTAAAAATGGTGGAGCCGAGGGTACCCGAGTGACTTAAGCGAATCAGTGAGCGCAAAACAAGCGTTAGAGTCTAAGTTAGTTAAAGTATAGATTTACAAGTGACTTTGGTTTAATTCCAACTTACTTGTTGCTTATAGGTTACCAGACTCGTCCCGAGCCATTCGTAACCCCCAGTCGCTCAGGCAAGTATTCTATCCGTTATACTGTTGTTGTGATGTATACACTTGTATATGCATGATCTTGCGATAAATGCATATTGGTTATTTAGCAAATTCTTGCGATATATTGTAGCATGTGATATGGTATATATGCATGCCTGTTTCATATTCTTGAAATATATATCTGTTGGTTCAGTTGATAATACCTTTGCTAGAGGATAGCGGTAATTTGTATATACCCTTAGTACAGGGACCCAAAGGTAAAAATATTTTCTAAAACCGGGAGTCGAGGATCCCGAGTAGATTTTGTATATATATGGATATGGATATATATATATATTTATATATATATATATGGTCATAGTTTTCAAAACTATTAATCGAATAAGGTTCATTCGATAACTTTAACTTTATTTTATTATTGATTATTATTTCGAATATTATTCGAGGACTTATGACTCCTTTTATTTATTTATCTGAATATTATTTGAATATTCATTCGAGGGCTTATGACTCAGTTTATATTATTTAATGAATATTATTTGAATATTCATTTGAGGATCTATGACTCCGATTATTTGCTGAGATATATTCTTTATTTTATTAAAGAATAAGGTGTAAATAATCAAACTTATTTTCGATTATTCAAATAAAGATAGTACTTTTATATAAGTATATCTTTGGTTATTTAATATCCATTTCAAGTATAAATTTTAATATTTCTACTTCAATTATTTTTATAAAGACTATTCTTTATGGGAATATTATTTAAATAATAATATTCGGTCATTTTCTAAATATTCTGGGGACTGATTTATTTCATTAAATCAGCTTTACTCCAAACACTCTTTAAAGTGTTTTCGAGTCTTCAAAATGATTTTTAAAAGTCAGAGTGGATCCCAAAACTCTTTTTTTTTATATTTAAGATCTTCATTTTAAGGGGATTTAAATACTCGCTCAAAACCTGGGGAATCCGGCTCTGTGGTGTATTTTATATTCGCAACGAGGTTGCTGTTTTGAGAAAACAATTTGATTACTTGCCCAATGTTCGGGAAGTAAGTCCATTTGATTGAGTCGGCATAAGCGACAGGCCGGGGTACGGTCTATTATTGTGTAAGTGGCTGGGTGGCAGTCCATCAACGCGTGAGGGGCCGGGTAACGGTCTAGCGCGAGGTCCTAATGCGGCCAGGGTGATGACCGGTGAGGAATTCATCCATCTACAGTAGAAAAGGTTACTTATTGGTATCTTTGCCTGATCAACAAGATATCTGGTTTATGCCAAAATTCTTTTCCTTTCCAAAATTCATTGGATGTTTCAAACTCTGTTCATACTTTACATAACAGAGGTTCCAGGAAATGTTTAAGAGATATATATATGTGGATATATATATATCGGGACTAAATAAAGTATCTCGTAACTTTATTTCATTCAATAATATTTCAAAGATTGAATCTATTCAAATCTTGTCTTGTAGTCTCATCTATGTGATGAACTTTTGAAACTGATTATAACTTGAACGGTGGTAGTTCAAGTAGTATTGGGAAAGATATAAGTATATTGGGGTATTTGGTAACCTCATCTTTTAAACTTATATCTAATTAATAATTGTCTTATGAATGACAAAGATTTTCAGAAAAACGTTGAGACAAGGTTAGATATATGAGATCACCTTGCAACGATATTTTTTATACAGTTATACACTGGGACTTTGTGTATATTATGCATGGAAGAGGACTTCCAATATTTTGAAAAGTATATATGTATATATACTGAATATTTTGCGACTTCATCGCATTAAGATATCAAACTTGGTTCATTTCTTTTGACCAAGACTTTCATGAGTATTATGAGTATGCTCATATATTGTAAATCATTATACATATTATTTTGGTGGGCTTGCTGCTCACCCTTGCTTTATTTCTTCATCACACAACAACAGTTAGGAAAGATGGCCAGACTCCAGCAGACCCAGCGCAAGCGCGTGGGAAGCGTCCCGCGTCTTCCTGTTGATGTTGTAGCTGCTATAGCTGCAGAGGTAGATCTATTGTAGATCAGACCATCTACTTTTGAGAATCAATTATGTATAATTATAACTTGTGGCAGATAATGGCAATTAACTGTAAATTTATCAAGTAATCATCTTGGGTTGTAATAACTGTTAAATGGTGGATTCAAAGACTTGTATTTATTTTAATTTCATCTCTGAGACTATAACGGGTTGTGGTGTGTGTTAGTATGGGGTCACATCATGAGGTTATTTATTATTAATTAAGTGAAGTGATATTGTGGAAAGAAAGACCGTGACAACCCGGATCCCCGACCCCGGATCTGGGGGTGTTACAACCACCATAGGTACGGAGCCAAGGCAAGCAACGCAGATGCTGGATTTCGTGGTGGTAAAGGCTAGTTCAACTTATAATGCTATCATGGGGAGAACAGGGATACATGCCTTCAAGGCAGTCCCCTCTTCCTACCATTCAGTCATGAAGTTTCCCACCCGAAACGGGATTGGAGAAGAGAGAGGAGATAAAAAAATGGCTAGAAGCTGTTATGTGGCCTCTTTGAGGGCAGATGGAGTCGGGGGGCAGGTTCTTCCTATTGAAGATATGGATGTTCGAGAAAATGATGAGAATAGAGGAAGGCCAGCAGAAGAATTGGTTTCGGTTCCTTTAGGCCCCGAGAATCCTGAGAGGACGACTTTCATTGGAGCCACATTAGAGGAGCCCCTTAGAGGGAAGTTAGTGGAATTTTTGCAAGAAAATAGTGATGTGTTTGCATGGTCAGCAGCTGATATGCCAGGCATAGACCCGGAGTTAATTACTCACAAGCTAAACGTAGATCCAAGCCGGAAGACAGTGAAACAAAAGAAAAGAAATTTTGCCCCGGAAAGACAAGAGGCTATAAAACAGGAAGTAGAAAAGCTCTTAGAGGCTGGTTTCATTGAGGAGATTCAATTTCCAGAGTGGTTAGCAAACCCTGTAATGGTGAAGAAGTCTAATGGAAAGTGGAGGATGTGTATAGACTTCACTGATCTGAATGATGCATGCCCCAAAGACTGTTTTCCGCTGCCTAGAATTGATACTTTGATTGATGCCACTGCTGGACATGAGATGCTGAGTTTCATGGATGGATTTAGCGGATACAACCAGATCAAAATGCATAAGGATGACATTCCAAAGGTATCATTTATCACTGACTTTGGTGTTTATTGTTATCTTGTTATGGCGTTTGGTCTCAAGAATGCAGGAGCCACCTATCAAAGGTTGGTGAATAGAATTTTTAAGGATCTTATTGGTAAGACTATGGAAGTTTATGTTGATGACATGTTAGTCAAGAGTCTAGTAAAGACTGATCATATAGCCCATTTAAGGGAAGCTTTTGAGGTCCTGAGGTACCACAAGATGATGTTAAATCCTACGAAGTGTGCTTTCGGAGTAGGATCTGGAAAATTCTTGGGATTAATGGTCTCAAAAAGAGGAATTGAGGCTAATCCCGATAAAATAAAGGCGATCCTAGACATGGAACCACCAAAAACTATCAAGGATGTTCAGAAGCTCACAAGAAGGGTTGCTGCGCTAGGACGATTCATCTCCAAGTCAGGAGACAAGTGCTTGTCATTCTTCAAGTCACTAAAGAACATTAAAGACTTTGTGTGGAGTGAGGAAAATCAGAAGGCATTTGAAGAATTAAAGAAATATATGGGCCAGGCCCCGTTGTTGGCCAAGCCAGTTCTGAATGAAGTTTTATTCTTGTACTTGGCTGTTTCGGAGAGCGCCTTGAGCGCGGTGTTGGTTAAGGAAGAACTGAAAGTCCAGAAACCCGTATACTATGTCAGCAAAATTTTGCATGGTGCTGAGTTGAATTATTCAACTATTGAGAAATTCGCTTTAGCCTTGGTAATGGCTTCAAGAAAGCTGCGTCCTTATTTTCAAGCTCACCAGATTGAAGTGTTAACAAATCAGCCACTGAGAAATATCATTCACAGTCCCAAGGCAAGTGGGAGACTGATTAAGTGGGCAATAGAGTTGGGAGAGTTTGATCTCAAGTATAAGCCACGTACGGCTATAAAAGCCCAGGCACTAGCTGACTTCGTGGTGGAATGTACCATACCCAACCAAGAAGTCGGGGGGCAGGAAGATACCATACCTCAAGACAAGGGAGACGACAATGGGGACAGGGAGAAGGATGATAAGGAGAAAGAATATTGGGTTCTCTATTTTGATGGAGCATCAAAAACAAATTCCAGTGGAGCAGGGTTGGTTTTGCAAAGCCCTGATGGGTTCTTAATTGAGTATGCTATGAAGCTAGATTTTCCAACCACAAACAATGAGGCAGAGTATGAAGCCCTGATAGCTGGCCTTGGTCTAGCTGGGACACTTAGAGTCAAAAACTTAAAGGTCCGTGGAGACTCGAAGCTGATCATATCCCAGGTAAAGGGAGAGTTTGAGGCAAGGGATGAAACGATGGCTAAGTATGTCCGACTAGTAAGGGATGTGATAACCCAATTTAATGAATGCCATGTTAAACACATTCCAAGGGAAGAAAATGTTAAGGCAGATGCGCTATCAAAGTTCGCTTCGTCTGAGATTGAAGAAAGTTCAGGAAGTGTGTACTTCCGAGTTTTGAAGACACGAAGCATAGATGTTAAGCTAGTGGCTCCCATAGGCTTGGGGACGTCATGGATTGATCCCATCAAGGCTCACATTCAGACCGGTTGGTTGCCAAGTGATGCAACTGAAGCACGGAAGTTAACTGTTCGGGCACTAAGGTACTCTTTGATAGATGGGATTCTTTACAAAAGATCTTTCGTGGTTCCCTACTTGAGGTGTCTCAGGCCCGATGAGGCACGCTTGGCTCTTGAAGAAGTGCATGAAGGTATTTGTGGACAACACTTGGGGGGCAGGGCCTTGGCTCATAAGATAACCCGTTTAGGCTTCTATTGGCCAGAAATGATGGCTGATGCCAAAGAATATGTGAAGAAGTGTGATCGCTGTCAGAAGCATGCACCAGTTATTAGACTACCCCCCGAGATGCTGACCTCTATCAACTCCCCAATCCCCTTTGCTATGTGGGGGATGGATATTCTAGGGCCTTTCCCTATGGCCACAGCACAAAGGAAGTTTCTGATTGTAGCCATTGATTATTTCACTAAGTGGATTGAAGCCAAGCCCTTGGCCAAAATCACAACTAAGCAGGTTGCACAATTCCTGTGGGAAAACATTATGTGTCGATATGGAATTCCCCGTATCCTCGTCACTGACAATGGAACACAATTCAACAACGAGGAATTCAAGAAGTATTGTGAAGAAAATGAAATTGAGTTACGGTTCACCTCTGTGGCTCACCCACAAGCTAATGGGCAAGCAGAAGTAGCAAATTGAATAATCCTGGATGGATTAAAGAAAAGGATCGAGAAGTCAAGAAATAATTGGGTGGATGAGATACTTCCCATATTATGGGCCTATAGGACTACCTGTAGAGTTACGACAGGAGCAACTCCCTTCATGTTGGCGTATGGGGCAGAAGCAGTAGTTCCAGTAGAGATATCACATTCCTCTCCAAGGATTCAGGCTTTCAATGCAGAAGAAAATGAGGAAGGGCAGAGATTAGCCCTGGATCTGATCGATGAAGTGCGAGATACGGCACATGCAAAGATAGTAGAATATCAGAAAAAGGCTTCATTCTACTACAACCTAAGGGTTAAAGAAAGGTTTTTTAAACAAGGTGATCTAGTCTTGAGAAAAATAGAGGCTTCTGGTGTCGGACAGAAAGGAAAGCTAGCCCCAAATTGGGAAGGGCCGTACAGAGTCAAGAGCGTTCAGGGTAGAGGAACCTACAAGCTGGAAACTATGGATGGTTTTGAAGTCCCGAGGACCTGGCACGCACAAAACCTGAAGGTTTACTACGTGTAAGATAGGCGAAGTACGATTCTCACTTGTCATTATGACAAGTAGGTTTAAAAGCACCTTGAAGCTTTGCTTGCGTAGGATTTTATATTCCAGTAGAATTTACTTTGTCTAGTTATTATTAATTAGGGTCGAACCCATGCTATGTAAGGTTTTGAAAAACCAGACTTCATATTAAAGAGTTTGAAATTATTTCAATCTAAGGATGTTTAAGATTCAAATGCATATTAAGATTGTAAAGTCAAAACAGAAAGAGGCAAGAAAAGCAACATATAGAATACAAGCCCCGAAGGGTAATAACTTCTGAATACGATTAAGTCAATACATAGAAATCCACAATGGGCCAAACAAGAAAAACAAAATACTCAAAGATCCTTGAAGAAGTCATCATCGATGTTTCCTTCATTGGCAGCAGAAGAAGGAACTGGAACAGGATCAGCACCTCGAGGAGAAACAGCTTCGGCCTCAGCAGAAGAAGCAAGAATAGGAGAAAGAGGGATATCATCAAGAAGAGGCTCTTTCCCAGGAATATCAGGGACTGGATAGGCAGTGAGAGTCACCTCCGGAATCTTCTTCCCAATCTCCTCTACTATCTGCTCCCAACAGCTAGAAAAGGTCTCCGGGAAGTTAGCATCGTACTCAGCATTTAGGACATCCTGAAAGTCCTGAGATGCCTTATACTCAGCTATCACCTCAGCTCGGGCCCTTTGAGCATCCAGCTCCAACTTACGAACTTTCTCCTTCTCGTCCGCCAGCTCCTTCTCTACCTCACGGAAACGAGTAAAGTTGGCATCGGAAGCCTTGAGGTACCTATCCCTGTCCCTCTCAGCAATAGTTAGGCTGGTCCTCACATCCTTCAAATTGTGAAGGGCAGCCTGGAGATAGGTATTCATCTGCACGAACATATCAAAGTACAGTAAGTAATAAAAAAAAAGTTAAAAAAGGAAGAGGCTTACAGAAGCCACGGCCTGAGCACCCAGACGCTCAATCTGTAGGTCATCAGAAGACTCGACGATCTCAGCCCTGTCACGAGGCGTGATCACACTCTGAGACCAAACGGCGGCAGCCTCGGAACTCCCTACCACCGTGTCCCTCCTCTGAAGGCCCCAAGTGACGGTGAAGGGAGAGGTATCTTCATCAAGGCTAGGAGGCCTCTGGGATAAAAAGGTAGGGACGGCCTCCTGAACCGTGACTGAAGGGCCGTCACCAATCCTAACCCGCTTGTCGCGGTGGGTCTCAACAGCAGAGCCCTTGGCGGCACGGGCCTCCCGCTTCTTGAAGATCGTGTCCAAAGCGGCCCTAGCTGCAGGCAAATACGAGCACGTAAGAAAAAGGACAAATAGAGAATGGAGGAAATGGAACAAAAAGGGGAAAGAAATACCCTCGGGACCAAGGTCACTTAGACCTAAACCTTGCAAATTACCCTCTGAAAGGATGAGAGCGCAATGGTGCAAGTTATCAGCAGTAATGGCCTTGATGGCCGCATCCTCATCTATCCCCAATTTTAGGTCTCTTAAAGACCCGTCTATACTTTTTGAGAAGTTGGGCCTGAAAAAATGGTCCCAACCCTCCTCGGAATCCAGAAATATATAAAACCACTCACTCTTCCATGTTGGATACGAGTCGGGATTGGTGCCAGAAATAAAGCAGGAACGAGCCAAGGATCTATGAACTATTTTGACCCATCCTTGGTCCTCAGAAGCATTTACAAATTTAAATAAATAACGAAAGACACAAACATTTGGCTCAAAACCGTGTTTACGAGATTGGGCCATATAACAGTGAATAAAACGCCAAGAGTTGGGTGTGAGTTGGGTCGGACAGACTCGGGCCTCAGCCAAAAGGCGAAAAACAAAAGGATGAGGAGGTAGGCGAAAACCAACATAGAAGGTTTCCTTATAGACCCGAATGGCCCTAGGTTTTGGGTAGCAGGCCCTATCATTTGGGCCTGGAGCCTCGGCCCTATAAGGGTGAGAAATGCCAAAAAGGCGGGCTATGGTACCTACTTGATCTGGACCAAATCTAGAAGGATAATTATATGCATCTAAGTGTAACATGTTAGGAAAGGCTTGCCCAAATTCGGTTAAAAGATCCCTAAGAGAAATAACTGAGGAATGTACAAGAGATTTTTTACCTCGGCTGGCCCTAGAGGGACGGGCAACAGCTTGGGGGACATGGGAGTGAGATGAATCGGAGTCCGCCATGGATGAAGACAAAAACCCAGGAAGCTCTTGAAAGTAAGTAAAGAAGATGAAGATTCAAACGGAATCTTCAAAATAAGCCCAGAAAGCGGCGGAGTAGAAAGCCGGAAATCGCTTGGGGGTGGCGATTCTTGAGAGACTAATTGCAGAGTTGAAATTTAGAAATTTTTGTGAAAGTGAAGTGTGAGAAATGAACTCACACTCCACCTCTTATATAGAGGAGCTCAAAGATGCACAAACGGGCCTGGGCCTAAGAAAAAGGCGGGAAGCCCATAAGATTTGAATTTTGAAAAGATTTAAAATCAAAGTTCATTGAATGAATCAAGGCTCGAACAGCCTCAACAACGCCCAGGATGCATCGTCCCTAGACGTTGTTAGAAGTATGGCTCCTAGGCGTGGTACAACAACGCCCAGGAAGCATCTGTCCCCAACAACGCTCAGGACGCAAGTTTCCTAGACGTTGTTAGAAGTGTGGCTCCTAGGCGTGGTACAACAACGCCCAAGAAGCATCTATCCCCAACAACGCTCAGGACGCAAGTTTCCTAGACGTTGTTAGGAAACCGTCTCCTGGGCGTGGATCAACAACGCCCAGGAAGCATCTGTCCCCAACAACGCTCAGGACGCAAGTTTCCTAGACGTTGTTAGGAAACCGTCTCCTAGGCGTGGATCAACAACGCCCAGGAAGCATCAGCCTCCAACAACGCCCAGGACGCAAGTTTCCTAGACGTTGTTAGGAAACTGTCTCCTAGGCGTGGATCAACAACGCCTAGGAAGTATTGAGCAGCAAAAGTTCTGTTTTTCTGATCATTTAATTAGAAAAATAAGGAAATTCCTTAAATATTTTCTGAAAAATGTTAATATTTTCAGAAATAAGGAATAAATCCAGAAAATTAAAGGATAAATCCCAGAAATTAGGGAAAAAATCCAGAAAAATAAGGAAATTCCTTAAATATTTTCTGAAAAATGTTAATATTTTCAGAAATAAGGAATAAATCCAGAAAAATTAAAGGATAAATCCCAGAAATTAGGAGATTCCTTAAATATTTTCTGAAAAATGTTAACATTTTCAGAAATTAGGGAAAAATCCAGAAATTAAGGATAAATCCCAGTAAATTAGGGAAAAAATCCAGAAAATTAGGGAAAAATCCAGAAAATAAGGGAAAAATCCCTGAAATAAGGGAAAAATTCCTGGAAATTAAGATAATTCCTGAATAAAAGGAAAAATTCATTCTAAATGTGTAGGTCGCTCCACACTTTACGGAAAAATGAAACCCTGTAAGGGAACGAATAGACTTAACTTCTGCGAAACCTAATCAATGTTTCCCAAAAGTTGGGGGGCAAATGATAGGGATAAATAAATTATGATTGTATAATTAAATACTGCATTAATTGTATAAGCTGTGGGCTGCTAGGCCCAATAAAAAGACATATGATACTCAGACCAGAAAGGTTAAATCAGGCCTGATGGAATAAAAAAGGCCCAAAAGCCCTGATTATTAATTAATTTCGTAATTAATTAATAAGGGAAAAATCAGCTATTGAGAAGAGTCCCGATAAGGATATAAATCCTTATAGATTAGCCTCAGGGGGACCTAAAAGGATAAGGAATCAGCTTCCTACTTCCTAGGAATCCTAAGTCTATTCTAATTATGAGACTTGCCCACCAGGTCTCCTATACCAAGTCCAATTCAAGGACTCCCAACATCTATATAAGGGGTCTCACCCCCACCAATCAGAACTACGTTTTTTGGCTTGATTCTCTAATTCACAGAGATACGTAGGCATCTCGTAAAGGCAGAGTTGAGCTACGAAACACGAGAGCAGTCATTAAAGGCCTTGAGCTCCCGAATCTTAGTAATAAATACAGCAAATAATAACCTTAGTTTTTTATCCATAACACTTTATGTAGTATATGATTTTTCAAAGCAAGAGTTTATTTAATTTCTTTATTTTTGATTTATAAGGAATATTCTAAGTTTTGGAAAAATTTTCTTTTAAAAGGTATTTTATTCACAAATTTTGAAAATGATTTTATAAAGTCTCTAAAAATCCAAGTTATTTTATGGTATAAATTTTATAATTTTTGAACTTGTATTTTATTTTATAAAAATAAATCATTATAAATTTTAGTTGTCATATTTAGCAAATTACAAGAAAGCCCTTGCATGCAAACCACCCTCTCATTCTTTTCAAGGACAAAGAGGAAAATTCCAACCCCACTAACTCTTATTTCTCTAGCCAATTTCCTTCTTTACCCTTGCATGCAAAATGCACCAAGTATAAGTGGAGGGATAGACTTGTCAATTCTCCTTTCCACTCAAATTTTGTCAAATCAAATACCATAAAAACAAGCAAAGACATGATCATTCTCACTCATCACCCACACCACACTCATTCTTCTCTCCCTCCTCTTCCCTCACACTCGGCCCTCCCTCTCTCACTCTCGGGTTTAGCCGAGAACCACCCCCTCCCCATTTTTCTTCATTCCTCCACCAAGATTCTACTCTTTATACAAGTAAATGTTACTTCCCATACCATTATCACTCATATTTCAAAGAGTTTTGAGTAGAAAGTTTAAGTTTAAAGGTTGCATGTAAAGGTTTTAGTGAAACTCAAAATACAATCTTGATTCTTATGGATTTAAAGTTATTTTTGAGAGGACTAAAATGAATGGATAAGTGCCAAGTCATGAGAAGGAAACTCTTGATAATTTAATGGCCATTTCCATCCATTTCATTTGGCCATGACCATATGGGAGCCGAATGAATGGTCCTTGAAATCATTCTTGTTGTTTTGATCAATTTTTGCATGTTTATGTGATAATGACTTGAATTTTATGGTGGAAATTTGATAAAACTCCTTGCATGCTAAGTGATCATCTAGGTATACCTTATTCTAGGCTTGCATGTCAATTTTAAGATGGAATATATGTAGAAAATGTGTTGTTTTGGTTTGAAAAAAACCCGAAGGCATGCATGCATGAGGATTTCTCTTAGAATATTGTAAGATTTTGATCATTTGGAAAGATTTGTTAGTGAGCCTTAATTTCAGTAGGTATAATGTGTTAATATTGATTTATGCTTCTTGTTGCATGGTAATAATTCATGATTATCTTTTATAAAAATGCATACCTTGTTGTTTCAAAAGCATGAAGATTTGTGATTTGTGAAGTGTAGATTCTCTTGTTTTGCCATAATTGTACCTTAGGTAAGGATGATCTCACCAAGGTTATTTTGAGAATAAGGGAGTTAGTTCAGTATAATACCATGTATAATTCTTGGTTTAAGTATTGAGTTGTTGTTAGTTGAGTTTGTCAAGTCAAAAACCTTGGAAAATGAGAGTTATAGTTTCTGCAGCAAATCATTTTAGTACCCTGAGGTTTAGAGTTAGTTTTGACCATGTCATTGGTGTGCACTTTGAGGCCCAAGACACCAGAAGTTAGTATTGGGAGTATACAAAAGGTTTTAGGAGTTGGTTGGAGGTTTTCATGTCTTTTGGTTAGGTGCACAAGTAGAATAATAAAATCAGTCCAGCAGGGGACAGTTTTGTTGCAACTTAGAAATAGGGAGATTTGACCATGTCATGGGTAGGCCCTATTGGGCCTTATTTAGAGGGAGTGTCAGAGAAGTTTTTCCAACCATAGTTCATAGGATATGAGTTAGAACCATGTGTCACAAGTTAATTCAAGTCAGGGCGTTTTCTGCCCAGAAAAGCAGGGGAACCTTGGACTATTAGCTTAGGCCCAAGAAGGCCCAAGCCAGGTCCTTGAGCCACATCAAGATTGTGAGATGCCCTTAGGTCAGGAGAGTCTTTTGTAAAAGTTTTGAAGGAAAACTTGTAGTTTAAGAGTGCCTAATGCACTCAAGAAACTATAGTTGTCATTCTGAAATTGGCACCAGTGAGCACTATCATTATCACATAGTTTTAGAACACTTAGAAGTGAGTATTAGGTCGACCACCATAGTTGTAAGATGGTATACGGTCAGTAGAGAAAAAGGCACAAGTGAGGGTCAATAGGTTTTGGATAATTTAGGAAAGGCACATCGAGTTAGGGAGCCAAAATTTGAAGACTTTGTCTAGTTTAGCGACCAAGTGACTTTGGTGAGTCGAGATCATCCAAGCCTAGTTTTGCATTATGGTATATATGGTGTTATTTGGTGTTAATATATGATATGTGAATATGTGGCTATGTGTGTGTAATTGTAATTTAAAAGTGAATATAAATTAAGTGTGTATAGGCCGAAGTGTCATCCGTGTTTAATTTCAAGTTGTAAATAGGTTAAGTTAGTGAGAATATATTATAATGAGGATTATTATTTATGTAGGATCTCGAGACGAGGGAAAACTTGCCATAAAAGTCGAGTGAAGCTCCAGTTGCTCCTACCAGTCAGCCCAGACCAGCCTTTCTCAAGGCAAGTGATTCAACTTGACCTTCGTATTTACTATAAACAGTTCATATATATCGATGCAATTATCCTGAGTCATTTTGATATGTTTAAATTAAGCGTATCTCTCGCTTATCTTTGAATTATATAGAAATGCCATGAACCCTCGAGTATGTATTGCAAATAGTTCAAAAGTCTTTTCATGATAGTTAAGTGCCATGATAAAATAAAGAGTTGTTATATTACTTGATTGATCCTCTTGATTAACATGCTGATGATTCCTAAGTATTGATATCTCATCTTGATACTTGAACCCCTATAGAACCTTACCTTGAACTCGGATAGTCAGAAACTTACCAACATGATTCCTCATTGATTGATACCCTCTTTCCTATCCTAAAGCTTGACAATTCTGATATATATATATACATCCTGAGCTAGAGATCATTACCTTAACACCCATAGTATTCGTGAAGCTTATCTTCTTAATGATCCAACACCTGTACCTTGACGAGAAACCATTGCTTTGAGCCCAGTTTGGCATTACCCCTTCATATTATCCATTAGTCTCACCATATTTTCCTGTCCAAATTCTGACATATGAAAACCCTTTGGTTACCCCAATAGAGTAAAGTTTTGTGAATCATGGCCCTGAGATTTAGTACCGTATTTCCCATGTTTTGAGTTGATCTATAATCCCTTAATAAAAATATTTACTATTAAAAGAGATTTTGTTACAATTCGGCATCAGCTTTTGAAATAAATAAAATGTGGGTTTTCAGTCCCAAAGGGGGATAAATGTTTTCTTGAATAGTGGATCTGGACTGAGACGCGAGTCCTTTCCACACTTATATTAGGCTTAAAAGTTGCCTAGGGATTCCCGTTAATGTTTTAGAACCCAGCGAGGTTCGGGATTACTTCGCGGCTGATCACCGGCTGTAATCCGTAGCTTCATTAAATGATTTTGATTAAGACATGATTTTAAAATTGTTTTGATGCAAGCAAAATGATGCCATCTCACATAGTTTTATCTCTCGTTATCATTAGTTATGTCTTTCCATTGTCATTCTTAAAAGTATATCTCAATTTATGTTTTGTGTCGTACTGTTAGCACTTGTTGAGCATTTGGCTCACTCCTTTCTTTACCCTGATATTACAGCTAGCAGCTATGGTTAGATTCAAGCAGACTGCCCGTAAGACCTGTGATGCTGATGCTTATGTTCGAGCTCAGGTAGAATAAGTAATAATAGTTGTGTGAGGACTCGGTATTTGTAATCAGATGTAATAGTTGGTAGTGTTGGGCTGTTCCAAACCCTAAACTGTAAGATCTTGGATTTGGTTGTGCATTCTTCATTAAAATGATGTAATAACTATATTTATTTTGCTTTCTAAGTTGGGGGTGTGACAGGTTTTGGTATCAGAGCTACGGTTTAGAGTCCCTGGACAGCCCAAATAGGTTGTAGGATTTGTGTGTAGGTTATAGATATTATGCGAGAGAGTCGGTTAAGTAAATTATTATTAATACTCCTCTTATTGGTTGTCAGCAAAGGGCACATTCCTCGTCATCCTCTGGGTCGGACGACACTATTGCTTTCTCCGTGTATGCTGAGTTGAGGCGCGAGTTTGACATGCTTCAGGGCAAGTATGACCGACTGATAGACCGACTGAAGAACGTGTATCCGGACAGCCGAAACTACGAAGGGAAGCCCAAGGAGCAGATGACTGCGAGACTTGAGACCTTGGTTCAGTACGTCAACACTAAGCTTGAGGAGATGCCAGCATACCGGGACCGCACCAGCCAGTATGTCATTCAGATGGTGGCGGATGAGCTCCAGAGCATTGTGAAGACGCTTCGAGAGGAAAAGACTACCAAGCCCCGTTCAGATGGAGTGGAGCCTTAGTTTTTTCCATTTACCTTTCATGTTGTTGAACTATCAGACTCTATGGAATCCCCAGTTGTTTTCGTTTTTCCTTTAAATAAGCCTGTTAATCCTAGAATCAGACTTTGTTCCAATCCTATATACTGTGACCTTTAAAATTTCAATAATTATGTGCTATTGTTCCATTTGCTCTCAACTGTTATTTTATGTTTTTATCATCATATCTGCTTAATTTGGAAACTTGACCCTATATGTAAACAAGAATGCCATGCGATGCCCTCGAATCATTTTATCATTCATATATGTTTTGACACAACTCTTATTTCAGGATCATGCCTCCCAAAAAAAAGAACCCAACAACCACATCCACCACAGACCCAAATATTCTTCGACTACTGGAAACCTTGCAACAGCAAACCAATGCTATATCTCAACAACAACTAACTCTTCAACAACGAATTGAAAACCAAGATAACCGTGAGCCACACCAACCACCTGAACCACCAGTACCACCTAGACAAATTGTCACTTTCAAGGCTTTTCAGAATGTGAATCCACCTGTATTTCATGATACCACTGATCCAGTGATAGCTAACACATGGATCAAGGAGATGGAAAGGGCTTTTGAGTTGGTACAGTTAAGAAACGATCAGAAGACGCCGTATGCTACTTACTTCTTGAAGGGAGAAGTCATCTATTGGTGGGAATCAGTAAAGGCTATGGAAGTCACTCAGCAGGTTTCTTGGGAGAGATTTAAGAAGTTATTTCTGGAAAAGTATTACCCTAAGTACATGCAGAATTAGATGGAGCTAAAATTTCTTGAGTTGAAGCAAGGGAACATAACTGTATTGGAGTATGAGAAGAAGTTCACTGAGTTGTCAAGGTTTGTGACAAAGTATACCAGCACTGAGGAGGAAAAAGCAAAGAAATTTTAGCAAGGATTGGAGCCTTGGATCAGAGATAGGGTGGCTATGTTTGAGCTTGAAACTTATGCAGGAGTAGTACAGAAAGCTGCTCTGATTGAGAATAATGGGATGCAGTCAAGGAAAGAGAGGGATAACAAGAAGAGGAAGGTTCCATTTTATGGAGAAAAGTCTGAAGCCGGAAGTTCGCAAGATCGGAATATAAAGAGGATTGGTTTCCAGAAGGGCGGAAATTTTCAAAAGAAGGGAAATTTGGGCAAAAGGCAAGAATCAAAAGGGAACAACCAGGCAAGCCAAGGGCAAGTTGGAGAAAACAGGTTCCAGAGACCGGAATGCAAGCATTGTGGAAGAAGGCACCCCGGAGTATGCAATAAGCTGAGCATGACCTGTTATAGGTGCAATCAGAAGGGACATTTGGCGAATGAGTGCAAGATGCCGAAGCTAGGAGTTACATGCTACAAGTATGGGAATAATGGACACATAGCTAGGGAGTGCAAGGCAACCGGACCAGTCAAAGCTCTAATGAATGTGGCAAGTACCAGTGCAAGCGTGCCGGCTGAGGTATTGGCATTACCTCCACCACCCGCCCCAACCCCGCAAGCAACAGCAAGGACATTTGATTTGAAGATGAAGGATGTTGTACAAAATTTGGAAGTGATAGCAGGTACACTTTTACTCAATAATGTCAAAGCTAAAGTGTTGATTGATTCGGGAGCAACAAGATCTTTCATATCAGAATCTTTTGTTGATAAGCTCAAATGTGATAAAATGGTTATGAGTGAGGTAGTAAATGTGGTAATTGCGAACCAAGAGAAGATTCCTGTGAATCAATTTTGTCCAAAGTGTGAGATTGATATTTCGGGGTATAAGTTCTCAGCCGACTTGATACTCTTCAAGTTGGGAGAGTTTGATATAATTTTAGGAATGAATTGGTTAGGAGAGAATAGTGCTCAGATAAATTGTAAGACCAAGAGAGTGTATTTAAAGACGAAGAGTGGAGAGAAGGTAGTATTTAAGGGGTAGAGGCAAGAGCAACTATTTCTTACAACTGTTCAGGATAAGAATCTACTTAGAAAAGGTTGTGAGTCGTTCCTAGCTTATGTAGTGGATTTGGAAAAAGGCAGCCCCAACATGGAAGATATTCCTGTAGTTAGCGAGTTTCCCGATGTGTTTCCCGACGAACTACCAGGCTTACCACCAGATCGACAAATTGAGTTCGAAATCAACCTTGCTCCAGGCACGGAACCAGTTTCAAAGGCCCCATATAGGATGGCACCAGCAGAAATGAAAAAGTTGGCAAGCCAGCTACAAGAATTATTGGATAAGGGAGTGATACGGCCAAGTGCGTCACCATGGGGAGCACCTGTTCTGTTTGTAAAGAAGAAAGATGGGAGTATGCGACTATCCATAGATTATCGGGAGTTGAATAAAGTAACGATCAAGAACCGCTACCCGCTACCAAGGATAGATGACCTTTTTGATCAGTAGAAGGGAGCAAAATGCTTTTCGAAGATTGATTTGAGATCGGGATACCATCAATTAAAGATCAAAGAAGAAGATATTCCTAAGACCGCATTCAGGACCAGATATGGGCATTATGAATTCCTAGTAATGCTGTTTGGTTTGACCAACGCTCCGGCCACATTTATGGATCTGATGAATTGGGTATTTAAGAAGTATTTGGACAAATTTGTCGTGGTATTCATTGACGACATCCTTATTTATTCTAAGTCGGAAGAAGAACATAAGCAGCACCTCTGGATAGCATTGGAGATACTCCGACAAGAGAAGTTGTATGCCAAGTTTACCAAATGTGAGTTTTGGTTAAAGGAAGTTCAATTTTTGGGGCATGTCATTGGAAATGAGGGAGTTAAAGTGGATCCGGCAAAGATTGAGGCAGTTATGAGTTGGGAGAGGCCAAAGACTCCTACGGAAGTGCGAAGTTTTCTAGGATTGGCCGGATACTATAGAAGATTCGTCAAGGATTTCTCGAAGATTGTCACGCCATTGACCAAGTTAACCAGAAAGAATCAAAAGTTTGAATGGAGTGCAGAATGTGAAGATAGCTTTCGAGAGTTAAAGCAGAAGTTGGTAACAGCTCCGGTGTTGGTACTTCTAAATGATCAAGGGAATTTTGTAATATTCAGCGACGCTTCACATAAGGGTTTGGGTTGTGTGCTGATGCAACATAGTAAAGTGATCGCATATGCGTCAAGACAGTTGAAGCCGCATGAGTTAAAGTACCCGACGCATGACTTGGAACTAGCCGCCATAGTATTCGCACTTAAGATTTGGAGACATTACCTCTACGGAGAGAAGTGTGAAATCTACACGGATCACAAGAGTTTAAAGTACATTTTTACTCAGAAAGAGCTCAATATGAGGCAGAGGAGATGGCTGGAATTGATCAAGGACTATGACTGCTCGATAAATTACCATCCTGGAAAGGCGAACGTAGTGGCTGATGCTCTGAGTAGGAAGGAGAGATTGAATATGATGATAACATCAAAAGCGTTATCTGAAGAAATCGAAAAATTGGAATTGGAACTTTGTGCTTATGGAAAAGTCGAGGAAGTTTGTCGTGCAATGACCTTTCAGCCAACACTAGTGGAAAAGATAAAGAAGTGTCAAGAGGAAGTAATAGAAAAAGAGAAGAATCAGTTATCTAGAGAGGAGATTAATACTCAAAAGGATGAGCAACGGATACTAAGGTTTTCATCCAGAATATGGATTCCCCATGTACCTGAATTAAAGAATGAGATCCTCCATGAAGCCCGCAATTCGAAATTTTCAATCCACCCGGGAAGCACCAAGATGTATCGAGACTTAAAGAAGAACTTTTGGTGGCCAAATATGAAACGAGACGTGGCAGAATGGGTTGTGAAGTGCTATACTTGTCAGAAAGTAAAGGCAGAACATCAACGACCAAGCGGATTAATTCAGCCCCTGAAGATTCCAGAATGGAAATGGGAAAATATCGCTATGGACTTTATAGTAGGACTACCGTGAACGAAATCCGGACATGACGCAATATGGGTTATAATTGATCGTCTTACGAAGTCGGCGCATTTCCTTCCAATAAATGAGAAGTCATCACTGGACAAGTTGGTTCATCTGTATGTGCATGAAATTGTACTAAGGCATGGAGTACCCGTATCAATAGTTTCAGACAGAGATCCCCGATTTAACTCGAGATTCTGGAAGCAATTTCAGGAATGTCTTGGCACAAAGTTGAATATGAGCACAACGTACCACCCGCAGACTGATGGCCAGAGTGAAAGGACGATTCAAACAATTAAAGACATGTTGCGCTGTTGTGCAATCGATTTTGCAGGAAGTTGGGATGACCATTTGTCGTTGATTGAATTCTCTTACAACAACAGCTATCATTCCAGTATCGGCATGCCACCATACGAAGCTTTGTACGGGCGAAAATGTAGATCACCAATAAGTTAGGACGAAGTAGGAGAAGGAAGAATTCTCGGCTCGGATTTGGTACATCAGTTGCATGACTCGGTCGAGTTAATTCAGAAAAGGTTGCTTGTTGCTCAAGATAGACAGAGGAAGTATGCGGATCCAGCGCGTAAGGACGTTCAATTCCAAATTGGCGAAGCTGTGTTGCTGAACGTGTCACCTCGAAAAGGGTTGATGAGATTTGGCAAGAAAGGGAAGTTAGCACCTAGATACATAGGTCCTTTTGAGATTTTGAGTCAAGTAGGAAAGGTGGCCTATGAGTTGGCCTTACCACCTCAGTATCAACATGTGCATAATGTGTTCCATGTGTCGTTGCTTAAGAAGTAAAATCCTGACGCTAGCCATTTGATAGAATATGAACCTGTAGAAATTCAGGCAGACCTGTCATTTGTGGAGCAACCAGTTAAAGTACTCGACTGGCAAGTAAAGAGTCTTAGAAATAAGTCAGTAAAGTTAGTAAAAGTACTTTGGAGGAACCCTAAGGTCGAAGAGTCGACTTGGGAGTTAGAGTCTAATATGCGTTCCCGGCATCCTCATCTTTTCTCTTAGATTCTGGGGACAGAATCCCTTAAGGGGGAGAGGATGTTACGACCAGCATTTTATGTAATATTATTTATGGATTTGGTATAATATTAAAGTCAAATGAAAATATATTCAATGATTGTACGCTAGTGTGAGTGAAAATTTCTGCATTATAAATTTACTTTGTGTAGTATATGATTTTTCAAAGCAAGAGTTTATTTAATATCTTTATTTTTGATTTATAAGGAATATTCTAAGCTTTGGAAAAATTTTCTTTTAAAAGGTATTTTGTTCACAAATTTTGAAAATGATATTATAAAGTCTCTAAAAATCCAAGTTATTTTATGGTATAAATTTTATAATTTTTGAACTTGTATTTTATTTTATAAAAATAAATCATTATAAATTTTAGTTGTCATATTTAGCAAATTACAAGAAAGCCCTTGCATGCAAACCACCCTCTCATTCTTTTCAAGGACAAAGAGGACAATTCCAACCCCACTAACTCTTATTTCTCTAGCCAATTTCCTTCTTTACCCTTGCATGCAAAATGCACCAAGTATAAGTGGAGGGATAGACTTGTCAATTCTCCTTTCCACTCAAATTTTGTCAAATCAAATACCATAAAAACAAACAAAGACATGATCATTTTCACTCATCACCCAGACCACACTCATTCTTCTCTCCCTCCTCCTCCCTCACTCTCGGCCCTCCCTCTCTCACTCTCGGGTTTAGCCGAGAACCAACCCCTCCCCATTTTTCTTCATTCCTCCACCAAGATTCTACTCTTTATACAAGTAAATGTTACTTTCCATACCATGATCACTCATATTTCAAAGAGTTTTGAGTAGAAAGTTTAAGTTTAAAGGTTGCATGTAAAGGTTTTAGTGAAACTCAAAATATAATCTTGATTCTTATGGATTTAAGGTTGTTTTTGAGAGGACTACAATGAATGGATAAGTGCCAAGTCATGAGAAGGAAACTCTTGATGATTTAATGGCCATTTCCATCCATTTCATTCGGCCATGACCATATGGGAGCCGAATGAATGGTCCTTGAAATCATTCTTGTTGTTTTGATCAATTTTTGCATGTTTATGTGATAATGACTTGAATTTTGTGGTGAAAATTTGATAAAACTCCTTGCATGCTAAGTGATCATCTAGGTATACCTTATTCTAGGCTTGCATGTCAATTTTAAGATGGAATATATGTAGAAAATGTGTTGTTTTGGTTTGAAAAAAACCCGAAGGCATGCATGCATGAGGATTTCTCTTAGAATGTAGTAAGATTTTGATCATTTGGAAAGATTTTGTTAGTGAGCCTTAATTTCAGTAGGTATAATGTGTTAATATTGATTTATGCTTCTTGTTGCATGGTAATAATTCGTGATTATCTTTTATAAAAATGCATACCTTGTTGTTTCAAAAGCATGAAGATTTGTGATTTGTGAAGTGTAGATTCTCTTGTTTTGCCATAATTGTACCTTAGGTAAGGATGATCTCACCAAGGTTATTTTGAGAATAAGGGAGTTAGTTCAGTATAATACCATGTATAAGTCTTGTTTTAAGTATTGAGTTGTTGTTAGTTGAGTTTGTCAAGTCAAAAACCTTGGAAAATGAGAGTTATAGTTTCTGCAGAAAATCAGTTTAGTACCCTGAGGTTTAGAGTGAGTTTTGACCATGTCATTGGTGTGCACTTTGAGGCCCAAGCCACCAGAAGTTAGTATTGGGAGTATAAAAAAGGTTTTAGGAGTTGGTTGGAGGTTTACATGTCTTTTGGTTAGGTGCACAAGTAGAATAACAAAATCTGTCCAGCAGGGGACAGTTTTGTTGCAACTTAGAAATAGGGAGATTTGACCATGTCATGGGTAGGCCCTCATTAGGCCCTATTGGGCCTTAGTTAGAGGGAGTGTCAGAGAAGTTTTTCCAACCATAGTTCATAGGATATGAGTTAGAACCATGTGTCACAAGTTAATTCAAGTCAGGGCGTTTTCTACCCAGAAAAGCAGGGGAACCTTGGACTTTTAGCTTAGGCCCAAGAAGGCCCAAGCCAGGCCCTTGAGCCACATCAAGATTGTGAGATGCCCTTAGGTCAGGAGAGTCTTGTGTAAAAGTTTTGAAGGAAAACTTGTAGTTTAAGAGTGCCTAATACACTCAAGAAACTACAGTTGTCATTCTGAAATTTGCACCATTGAGCACTATCACTTATCACATAGTTTTAGAACACTTAGAAGTGAGTATTAGGTCGACCACCATAGTTTTAAGATGGTATACGGTCAGTAGAGCAGAAGTCACAAGTGAGGGTCAATAGGTTTTGGATAATTTAGGAAAGGCACATCGAGTTAGGGAGCCAAAATTTGAAGACTTTGTCTAGTTTAGCGACCAAGTGACTTAAGTGGTGAGTCGAGATCATCCAAGCCTAGTGTTGCATTATGGTATATATGGTGTTATTTGGTGTTAATATATGATATGTGAATATGTGGCTATGTGTGTGCAATTGTAATTTAAAAGTGAATATAAATTAAGTGCGTATAGGCCTAAGTGCCATCCGTGTTTAATTTCAAGTTGTAAATAGGTTAAGTTAGTGAGAATATATTATAATGAGGATTATTATTTATGTAGGATCTCGAGACGACGGAAAACTTGCCATAAAAGTCGAGTGAAGCTCCAGTTGCTCCTACCAGTCAGACCAGACCAGCCTTTCTCAAGGCAAGTGATTCAACTTGACCTTCGTATTTACTATAAACAGTTCATATATATCGATACAATTATCCTGAGTCATTTTGATATGTTTAAATAAAGCGTATATCTCGCTTATCTTTGAATTATATAGAAATGCCATGAACCCTCGAGTATGTATTGCAAGTAGTTCAAAAGTCTTTTCATGATAGTTAAATGTCATGATAAAATAAAGAGTTGTTATATTACTTGATTGATCCTCTTGATTAACATGCTGATGATTCCTAAGTATTGATATCTCATCCTGATACTTGAACCCCTATAGAACCTTACCTTGAACTCTGATAGTCAGAAACTTACCAACATGATTCCTCATTGATTGATACCCTCTTTCCTATCCTAAAGCTTGACAATTCTGATATATATATACATCCTGAGCTAGAGATCATTACCTTAACACCCATAGTATTCGTGAAGCTTATCTTCTTAATGATCCAACACTTGTACCTTGACGAGAAACCATTGCTTTGAGCCCAGTTTGGCATTACCCCTTCATATTATCCATTAGTCTCACCATATTTTCCTGTCCAAATTCTGACATATGAAAACCCTTTAGTTACCCCAATAGAGTAAAGTTTTGTGAATCATGGCCCTGAGATTTAGTACCATATTTCCCATATTTCGAGTTGATCTATAATCCCTTAATAAAAATATTTACTGTTAAAAGAGATTTTGTTACAATTCGGCATCAGCTTTTGAAATAAATAAAATGTGGGTTTTCAGTCCCAAAGGGGGATAAATGTTTTCTTGAATAGTGGATCTGGACTGAGACGCGAGTCATTTTCACACTTATATTATGCTTAAAAGTTGCCTAGGGATTCCCGTTAATGTTTTAGAACCCAGCGAGGTTCGGGATTACTTCGCGGCTGATCACCGGCTGTAATTCGTAGCTTCATAAAATGATTTTGATTAAGACATGATTTTAAAATTGTTTTGATGCAAGCAAAATGATGCCATCTCACATAGTTTTATCTCTCGTTATCATTAGTTATGTCTTTCCATTATCATTCTTAAAAGTATATCTTAATTTATGTTTTGTGTCGTACTGTTAGCACTTGTTGAGCATTTGGCTCACTCCTTGCTTTACCCTGATATTAAAGCTAGCAGCTATGGTTAGATTCAAGCAGACTGTCCATAATACCTGTGATGCTGATGCTTATGTTCGAGCTCAGGTAGAATAAGTAATAATAGTTGTGTGAGGACTCGGTATTTGTAATCAGATGTAATAGTTGGTAGTGTTGGGCTGTTCCAAACCCTAAACTGTAAGATCTTGGATTTGGTTGTGTATTCTTCATTAAAATGATGTAATAGCTATATTTATTTTGCTGTTTAAGTTGGGGGTGTGACAAATTAAAAGTAAACAGGGGTCAATACCAAGGATCTTGATTAAATGATAAACATGGTATACTAGTTCAGGATCAGAATAGTTCCAAAGATCAATACAAAACAAGGTATACGAGTTATCGTAGAATCCAGGTTAATTAAAACATTACGTAAGGAGGTTCATAAAGGTTCTCTTAGGTTCACGAGATCAAAAGATAACAAAGTAATATTATAAGGTAATAAATGTCATGATCAATAAGGTTATTAAAAAGAATCAATAGGGATTGGTATCAAGTTCTTACAAAGAACAATATTAGGGTTCCTCAAAATCAATAACAGGTTTATCACAAGTGCTATAAAGAATCACTACTTTATCATGGCATTGACAACATCCTCTCTATAATCAAATCATAAGAAAAGGCAGAGTTACTTGCCTCAAATAGCTTTCCTGCTTTATGGTACACGAGCTACTGCCACCTACGACCTCTTTTCCTTTACTAGACTAAATGCCTCTGCTATCCGAATCCACAATTCAACAAAAACCCCTAATTAGATACTCGATCACTCTCGATATTTCTCCGAATGTCTAACGATTACCCTAAATCATGATAACACTTAATTTATATTCACATGCAACACATATAGCACATAATATTACATACTTTTATAATCTCATATCACCGGTTAACCCAATACTTAATATATAACAAGTAATCATGTAACCCCATGATTTTGATAACTCAATTCTATCAAATAGAATCTACGCTTACTCACAATTACACTTAAACACTTAACATGCAATTTCATCTCAACATATAATCCACTAGCAAATCAAAAAATCCATGTTCGATCTTAATTCTACATCCTATAATCACATTTAACCGAGCTTAAGCAAACCATTCAAACCAAATTCTGAAAAATTCGAACCAACCAAGATTCGTAAGTCAACACTCAAAATTTTCACTTAATCATATGCGATTTGTCAATCAAGATCAAATCAACTAAAATGAATATGTCATATTTCATGATTTCCTTAAGACCAAATAACATCCATATTTTAAAATCAAAAATCTTAACTTAATTGTACTTAACTACCAATATATCAATCCATATTCAATCAAATCCAAATGTCATATCCAAATTAACCAATAAGCCAACTAACATCCAAAACAACTTATAAAATTAGCATGCAACCCATTTAAATCGACATACATAGCTATACTCACAAATCCAACTCGATATCATCCATATATGAATCATTTAAACCACTTTCCTTCAAAAACTGAAACTAAAAATAAGATGTTCATACTAAAACTTTACATGCAAGCAAGGAAAAAAGTTTAAAACAAAATTTTGTGTACATTATCGGACTCATATTCATCATCGTCCGAGTCGGCTCACCGGAAGCTCACTACCGATGGCGGCAAAGCACGGTGGTGCCCCGTTTCGGGGTTTCCAACCATAGCTCCACCATGAATCAATTTTTGTCACTAAAACAAGCATGTAATCACAGAATCATCATCAAAACCATGAGAAGATCAAACCCAACTTGGGGTTTCTCCAAAACTCAAATACAATCACATGCATCCACATATATGCATAGAAGAAGAAAAATCTTACATATATATGGGTTTTGAATAAAAAAAATGGATGAGAAATGGGAGAGAAATTAAAGAGAGAGAGTATACCGAGAGAGAAAGAGAGAAGAAGCCGAGAGTAAGAGAGAAAAAGAGAGAATCGGGTGGGGACAAGAAAGAAAAAGGGAAGGGATTGGGAGTATATATAATGGAATGGTAGGGGTAGAATGGTCCTTTTCCCATTTATAGAATCTTGTTTCTTTTTTCTTTTAAAAATCTATAAATCTCTCTTTGGCAAAATATAAAACATCCTTATAAAATTAGAAAATATACTCAATCTCATTTTTAAAATAAAGAGCATAAAATTAGCTCTTCTCCCATTTTTTAAAATAAAATTTTGAGCGAATAGATTATTTATTATGGATTTTATAATAAATTTCCAAAATAGGAATACATTACATAAAATAATTTTAAAATATCAAAACATCCAAATAAATCCAACTATCATTTTTAAAAAGTCTCTTGAACTAATTTAAGAGTAAAAAATAAATTTCGCACCTTGATCACATTTTTATAATTTTATAAAAATATTTAAAGATCAATAAAACCCTTATAAATCCTTTTAAAGATATTTAAAATACCACTGAGCGCAAATTTGAACACTCATACATCAAATAACATGCAAATACACAAGATCATCAAATATATTTCGCATTTGCACTCTTAAACACTTTAATCTCATTTTAATACGGGTTTCGTTCAACTTGACGGCCCGACGACAGAGCTTAACCCCTTAGCCGACTCATCAAACTTGAACGACTTACTTTACGTTTCCAGTTACTATTATTCAACAATGACAAGCAACCAAAAAATCATTTGTGTAACACCCTCCAAACCCAGGGTCCAGATCTGGGGGTTACTTACCAATTACCAATGCAATATAAACTTGTTTAACAATTATACAAATATGAATCTAACCCCTTTACATCTATCCAGGATCTTTAAGGTTGAGGTGTGAAAACAAGAACAATTCACTGTTAGATATGAATACAACACAGAGGGGGGTGAATGTGTTTTGGCTAAAATGGTTACCTTTTGATCGACTTTGGGTTTAGCAGTTGGTTGTTATCAATGATTTTGTAGAATATATGTTAAACATAAATAACAATGCAAATATGTAAAACAAAGATCTTCAAAACTCACTTAATTTTATATTAAAAATCAAGCAGTGTTTTACTACAAAATCTCTAAGTTTTTGGTTTAGAACTTAGCTTCTTTCTTGAGAGAGAGTACAAGATTTTCTATCTAGATTGTTACAACTGACTAAGGACCAGTGTTAACTTTATAACTCAGTTAACTGCTGGTTTACACAGTGTGTAATAAGACATGCTATTAGCTTTTCTAAACTGTCACTTGTCATTTCTATTTATAGAAAAACAGATCTTCTATTTCTAGCTTAGCATATCTTTAGCATCCCGTGTTCACTTCAATCTTCCTTTGTCAGTTAATCTTTACCATTAATCTTGCAAATCTCTCAAGCTGCTTTTTGTAGACTTGTTAATCCAGCTGTGTGAATTGTTTGTTAATTTGCAACCTTGGATATTGAACTGTTCTACAATTCTGTACTTAGAGAAATTTCTTTACTTCGAGATCTCTAATTAAGCTATAGAGAACTCGACATCTCGATAGGCATGTTGGCTTGTCGATATCTCTGAAACTTCATTATTGACTTGACTTATCGACAACTCTGAGTTCTCTAGTGAATTTTGGTTTATCGATAACTCAGAGTTCTCTAATGAACTTTGGCTTATCGATAACTCAGAGTTCTCTAATGAATGTATACTTGTCGATATCTCTGAGTTCTCGAATGGGTATCTGACTTATCGATATCTCCAATAGCATTTCCTGAGTTCTCGATAGACAATTCCTGAGTTCTCGATAGACAATTGTTGAGTTCTCGATAGGTCTTTCTGAGTTCTCGAATGACTTCTCTATAACACTAATTCTGTGACTTGTAGAGATCTTGACTTAGAATGTTTTTCACCAAACAGAATTATTCAACTCCAAGCTTCTTCATAATTCTTCTGAGGCATGACCTTCTTGATCTTCTTCCAGATAGAATTCTTAGGCTTGACACTGTTTAGGGAAAAATGCTCCAGTCTGCTCCATTTACATTTTACAGACATTAAGTGTTACAAGTATAAATTACAGATTAAGGTTAAAATACAACTAATCTTAGGGTTGTTAATATGACTTAGTCTTGTTATGATACTATCATCCCTCTGTAGCTTGAAATATCCATACTCTTGCCTTTATTGTCTTCATCCAACTTGGTAGAAGTAGACATTGGTGTAGATGCAGGTGAGCTATCCACCATACCAAATTTCTTCAATAATTCATTCATATATTTGGTTTGGTTGATGAAAATACCATCACTTCTCTGACTAACTTGAAGGCCAAGGAAGTAACTCAATTCTCCCATCATGCTCATTTCATACTCACTCTGCATTAGCCTAGAGAATCTTTGATAAAGCTTTTCATTTGTAGATCCAAAGATGATATTATCCACATAGATTAGAACTAGGATCATATCTTCACCATGCTTCTTGTAGAAGAGAGTCTTATCAATAGTACCTCTGATAAAACCATGTTTGAGTAGAAATTCTGACAGTGTGTCATACCAGACTCTAGGTGCCTATTTCAATCTATATAGAGCCTTGAGTAATTTGTAAACAAAGTTAGGAAATTCTGGAACTTCAAAGCCAGGTGGCTGTTGCACATAAACTTCTTCTTCTAGTTCACCATTAAGAAAAGCACTCTTGACATCCATTTGATACACCTTGAAATTTGAGTGTGCAGCAAATGTCCGAAAAATTCTTATTGCTTCTAGTCTTGCAACAGGAGCAAAAGTCTCATCATAGTCAATTCCCTCTTCTTGTGAGTAGCCTTTAGCAACCAGCCTTGCTTTGTTTCTAGTAACAATTCCATTTTCATCCATTTTGTTCTTGTACACCCACTTAGTTCTAATTATTCTTCTGTTCTTTGGTGCAGGGACTAATTTCCAAACTTTGTTTCTCTCAAACTGATTCAGCTCCTCCTGCATAGCACATATCCAATCAGGATCCAATAGGGCTTCTTCAATTTTCTTGGGCTCTACTTGAGATATAAAACATGCATGTAGGCATTCATTAGCAGTTGCACTTCTAGTTCTCACACCAGCTGAGGGATCACCAATAATAGCTTCTAATGTATGACTTTTATCCCACTTTCTAGTGTGTGTCTGTTGACTAGCGCCTTCATCATTTTCTTCAGTATTACCATGACTATCATTTCCATTCTCTCCTTCTCCCCTTGAGTTTGTGCCACCAAATTCAGGTGTCTGAAGAGAGCTTTCATTCCCATGATTTTGTTCAGAGGTCTCTTCATTTGTCATTTGTTGTGCCACAACTTCATCTTCCTCATCAGAATCACTATCAATGGTTGGATTCTCAAATGCAAGGGCTTCAGCATCATTTACATCAAGGCATTCCAAGCCAGGACTCTTGTCATCATCAAAGGTCATATATGTGCTTTCCATAATTTTCTTTTGATCAATCACATAAACTTTGTATGCTGTTCTTTCCAATGAATATCCCAGAAAAATTGCTTCAAAAACTTTAAGAGTCAAATTTTCCCACATATTCAGAGTTGTCTTTTAGAATATAACACTTGCTTCCAAACACATGTAGATACTTCACTGTAGGCTTCCTGTTAGACATGATTGAGTAAGGTGATTTGCCATGAGCTTTGTTAATGAGATATCTGTTTTGAGTGTAGCATGCAGTATTAACAGCCTCTTCCCAAAAACTAGTTGGCAACTGAGCATCTTGTAGCAAGGTTCTAGCAGCTTCAACCAATGTTCAATTTTTCCTCTCAACTACTCCATTCTGTTGAGGTGTTCTAGCTGCTCAAAATTCTTGAACAATGCCTTTGCTTTTGCAAAATTCACTTAATGTTGAGTTTCTGAATTCTGTTCTATTATCACTCCTCAATCTTTTCACACTAACTTTTCCTTCATCTTGCTTCTCAATTTTCTTGATGTACTCAATTATAATGTTTGGAGTTTCATCTTTAGAGTACATGAACTCAACCCAAGTGTATCTTGAAAAATCACCAACCATGACAAGGGCATATTTGTTCCTTGAAATGGACAAGACATTTACTGGCCCAAACAAGTCCATGTGAATAAGTTGCAGAGGTGCACTTATAGAATTGATAGATTTTGAATTGTGACTTGATCTTTTCATTTTTCCTTTCTGACAAGCTTCACAAACTTCCAGTTGAGCAAATTCCAGACTAGGCATGTCTCTCACAAGCTCCTTCTTGAGTAAGGTGTTGATTGCTTTGAAATTCAAGTGAGATAGCTTCTTATGCCACAATATGCTTTGCTCTTCTGATGCCTTGGTGTAGAAACAACATACTCCATCCTTATTTGTTGAGTCTAAGTCTCCAACAAACAAGCTTCCCTTTCTTACTCCTTTAAGAGCAATTTCACCAGTCTTTTTGCTAATAAAAGCATAATCTTCTTCATTTAAAACAACTTGAAAACCTCTGTCTGTAAATTGACTAACACTTAGAAGATCTAATTCTAATCCAGCAACTAGTGCTACATCTTCAATGATAACATTTCCAGAAATAATCTTGCCATATCCCATTGTGAATCCTTTACTGTTGTCTCCAAAGGTCACCAAAGGGCCAGCTATCTCCTCAAATTGTGATAGCAGGGCCTTATCACCTGTCATATGCCTGGAATATCCACTATCAATTATCCATATGACCTTCTTTCCTTTGCCCTGCATACAATGAGGATTAAGTGTGTTTAGCTACCTGATAGGGATAAATAAATTATGATTGTATTATTAAATACTGCATTAATTGTACAATTTGTGGGCTGCTAGACCCAATAAAAAGATATATGATACTCAGACCAGAAAGGTTAAGCCTGATGGACCAGATCAGGCCTGATGGAATAAAAAAGGCCCAAAAGCCCTGATTATTAATTAATTTCGTAATTAATTAATAAGGGACAAAACAGATGTTGAAAAGAGTCCCGATAAGAATATAAATCCTTGGAGATTAGCCTCAATGGGACCTAAAAGGATAAGGAATCAATTTCCTACTATCTAGGACTCCAAAGTCCATTCTAACTATGAGACTTGCCCACCAAGTCTCCTATACCAAGTCCAATTCAAGGACTCCCAACATCTATATAAGGGGTCTCACCCCCACCAATCAGAACTACGTTTTTTGGCTTGATTCTCTAACTCACAGAGATACGTAGGCATCTCGTAAAGGCAGAATTAAGCTACGAAACACGAGAGCAGCCATTAAAGGCCTTGAGCTCCCGAATCTTAGTAATAAATACAGCAAATAATAACCTTGGCTTTTTATCCATAACATTTGGCGCCGTCTGTGGGAAAGCAACAACAACCATGGCGAGAACACGGAGAACAACCAGCACTCTGGAGGAGGGAACACCATCAGGGACAACCCAGGTGATTTCATCAACCGTGGAGGTTCCTCCCCATTCAACTTATGCATCTACTCAGGGGGAAGCCCAGACAGGGGCAACTCATCCTCAGCCACAAGGGACAACTCCCCCGATTATTCAAGGTACGAATCCTCAAGTTCAACAAATACATATACCTGTGAATTCTCGACCCGTCGGGTATGAATATTCAACTATTGTTACTACTAACCCCCCTTATGGGATGCCCCTTTACCCTGAGGTTGGAGGAAGTGGATATGCTGGGCGAAGCGAAGCACGAGGGCGGTCGCCCCCCTATATACGAGGTTTGGATCCTATCCCTGAGGATCGGGAATTTTCTGGTCCATACACTGAGAGAGACTCCGAATCTTCGGATGATGAAGTGGCCCCGAGAAGGAGGCGTCCTGGAAAAGAGCCAATGGCCGATGGAAGGCAACGCCCCCAAAGCACCCCAGGGGCGAATCCCCAAGAAGTGCAGGAAAAGATCAGGGCTCATGAGGCTGAAATCCAAAGGCTGAGACGTGATTTGGAGGCTCACCAAGCCACCAGATCCCACATACCTCCTAGGGGGAGAAATCCTCCTCCTATCATAGACCTGGATGGTCCGGTAAGAAGAAGGGCTGCTGTCCCAAGAACTGATCCAAGCAATCTCCTTCCCCTTGGAGATCCTGATGATCCAACTCCACCCTTCACAGAAGAAATAATGAATGCCCATATCTCAAGGAAATTCAAGATGCCCACTATCAAAGCCTATGATGGCACGGGAGACCCCGCTAATCATGTTAGGACATTCTCTAATGCACTGCTGCTGCAACCCGTGAACGATGCTATAAAATGTCGGGCCTTTCCTCAAACCCTGTCGGGTATGGCTCAAAGATGGTACAGTCGCCTACCCCCAAATTCTATTGGATCATTCAGAGAATTAAGTCAGGCTTTTATTAAGCAATTCATCAGTGGAAGAGTCCATGAGAAAAGTTCAGCATCTCTTATGAGTCTTGTGCAGGGAGTTAAGGAATCCTTAAGAGATTACCTGAATCGTTTTACAAAGGATGCTTTAAAAGTCCCAGACCTTGATGATAAGGTAGCCATGATAGCACTGCAACAAGGAACTATGGATGAGTTTTTCAAGATGTCTTTGGCCAAACGACCCCCTGAGAGCATGTTGCAGCTCCAAGAGAGGGCAGGGAAGTATATCAAGGTTGAAGAAAGTATGAGGAAGACTGTAGTAAGTAATGAGCCCACTGGAGGCAAGAAGCGAAAAACTGATTTGGAGTATATCGCTAAGGATAAATATCCTAGAACTGAACAAAACCCTGATTCAACCCCCAAGAAGGGAGGACCTGGGCAAAAGTTCACTGAATACGCTAAGCTGAATGCTCCCAGAAGTCAGATTTTGATGGAGATTGAGAAAGACAGAGATATTCGCTGGCCTAAGCCCTTGAAGGCTGATCCCGCCAAGCTAGATAAGGGCAAGTATTGCAGGTTTCACAAAGATGTTGGCCATGACACCGATGAGTGTAGGCAGTTGAAAGATGAAATTGAGTTTTTGATTCGAAAAGGAAGATTGAACAAGTATACTGGAGATGGAGGAGACAGAAATAGTAATGGAAGGAAGAACTTTGAAGATCGTAGGAGGGACCAAGATGATCAGGGGCGGAATCCCCAACCTAGAGGACCAGTTATAAACACCATTTATGGAGGGCCGAGACCTCGAGGGCCTGTGATAAACACGATCTTTGGAGGTCCAACTGCTGCTGGATTGTCCAAAAATTCCAGAAAGGCATATACTAGAGAGGTTATGCATATTGTTGGAGAAGCCCCGAAGAGGGCCAGGACAGAAGTAACATTGGCTTTTGATGATTCCGACCTAGAGGGTGTGAAGTTTCCCCATGACGACCCGCTGGTCATAACGCCGATAATAGGAAATAGCCCGGTTAAGAGGGTCCTTGTGGATAATGGTGCTTCTGTGGATATCTTGCTCCACGACACCTTTCTAAGGATGGGGTATAACGACTCCCAGTTGACACCAACCGACATGCCGATATATGGATTTGCTGGAGTAGAATGTCCTGTGGAAGGGATAATTAAATTGCCAACCACCATAGGTATGGAGCCAAGGCAAGCAACGCAGATGCTGGATTTTGTGGTGGTAAAGGCTAGTTCAACTTATAATGCTATCATGGGGAGAACAGGGATACATGCCTTCAAGGCAGTCCCCTCTTCCTACCATTCAGTCATGAAGTTTCCCACCCGAAACGGGATTGGAGAAGAGAGAGGAGATCAAAAAATGGCTAGAAGCTGTTATGTGGCCTCTTTGAGGGCAGATGGAGTCGGGGGGCAGGTTCTTCCTATTGAAGATATGGATGTTCGAGAAAATGATGAGAATAGAGGAAGGCCAGCAGAAGAATTGGTTTCGGTTCCTTTAGATCCCAAGAATCCTGAGAGGATGACTTTCATTGGAGCCACATTAGAGGAGCCCCTTAGAGGGAAGTTAGTGAAATTTTTGCAAGAAAATAGTGATGTGTTTGCATGGTCAGCAGCTGATATGCCAGGCATAGACCCGGAGTTAATTACTCACAAGTTAAACGTGGATCCAAGCCGGAAGACAGTGAAACAAAAGAAAAGAAATTTTGCCCCGGAAAGACAAGAGGCTATAAAGCAGGAAGTGGAAAAGCTCTTAGAGGCTGGTTTCATTGAGGAGATTCAATTTCCGGAGTGGTTAGCAAACCCTGTAATGGTGAAGAAGGCTAATGGAAAGTGGAGGATGTGTATAGACTTCACCGATCTGAATGATGCATGCCCCAAAGACTGTTTTCCGCTGCCTAGAATTGATACTTTGATTGATGCTACCGCTGGACATGAGATGCTGAGTTTCATGGATGGGTTTAGCGGATACAACCAGATCAAAATGCATAAGGATGACATTCCAAAGGTATCATTTATCACTGACTTTGGTGTTTATTGTTATCTTGTTATGGCGTTTGGTCTCAAGAATGCAGGAGCCACCTATCAAAGGTTGGTGAATAGAATTTTTAAGGATCTTATTGGTAAGACTATGGAAGTCTATGTTGATGACATGTTAGTCAAGAGTCTAGTAAAATCTGATCATATAGCCCATTTAAGGGAAGCTTTTGAGGTCCTGAGGTACCACAAGATGATGTTGAATCCGACGAAGTGTGCTTTCGGCGTAGGATCTGGAAAATTCTTGGGATTGATGGTCTCGAAGAGGGGAATTGAGGCAAATCCCGATAAAATAAAGGCGATCCTAGACATGGAACCCCCCAAAACTGTCAAGGATGTTCAGAAGCTCACAGGAAGGGTTGCTGCGTTAGGACGATTCATCTCCAAGTCAGGAGACAAGTGCTTGTCATTTTTCAAGTCACTGAAGAATATCAAAGACTTTGTATGGAATGAGGAAAATCAGAAGGCATTTGAAGAGTTAAAGAAGTATATGGGCCAGGCCCCGTTGTTGGCCAAGCCAGTTCTGAATGAAGTTTTATTTTTGTACTTGGCTGTTTCAGAGAGCGCCTTGAGCGCCGTGTTGGTTAAGGAGGAACTGAAAGTCCAGAAACCCGTATACTATGTCAGCAAAATTTTGCACGGTGCTGAGTTGAATTATTCAGCCATTGAGAAATTCGCTTTAGCCTTGGTAATGGCTTCAAGAAAGCTGCGTCCTTATTTTCAAGCTCACCAAATTGAAGTGCTAACAAATCAGCCACTGAGAAATATCATTCACAGTCCCAAGGCAAGTGGGAGACTGATTAAGTGGGCAATAGAGTTGGGAGAGTTCGATCTCAAGTATAAGCCACGTACGGCCATAAAAGCCCAGGCACTAGCTGACTTCCTGGTGGAATGTACCATACCCAACCAAGAAGTCGGGGGGCAGGAAGATACCATACCTCAAGACAAGGGAGTCGACAATGGGGACAAGGAGAAAGAATATTGGGTTCTCTATTTTGATGGAGCATCAAAAACAAATTCCAGTGGAGCAGGGTTGGTTTTGCAAAGCCCTGATGGATTCTTAATTGAGTATGCCATGAAGCTAGACTTCCCAACAACAAACAATGAGGCAGAGTATGAAGCCCTGATTGCTGGCCTTGGTCTAGCTGGGACACTTAGAGTCAAAAACTTAAAGGTCCGTGGAGACTCAAAGCTGATCATATCCCAGGTAAAGGGAGAATTTGAGGCAAGGGATGATACGATGGCTAAGTATGTTCGCCTAGTAAGGGCTGTGATGGCCCAATTTAATGAATGCCATGTTGAACACATTCCAAGGGAAGAAAATGCTAAAGCAGACGCGCTATCAAAGTTTGCTTCATCTGAGATTGAAGAAAGTTCAGGAAGTGTGTACTTCCGTGTTTTGAAGACACGAAGCATAGATGTTAAGCTTGTGGCTCCCGTAGGCTTGGGGACGTCATGGATTGATCCCATCAAGGCTCACATTCAGACCGGTTGGTTGCCAAGCGATGCAATTGAGGCACGGAAGTTAACTGTTCGAGCACTAAGATACTCTTTGATAGATGGGATTCTATATAAAAGATCTTTTGTGGTTCCTTACCTGAGGTGTCTCAGGCCCGATGAGGCACGCTTGGCTCTTGAAGAAGTGCATGAAGGTATTTGTGGACAACACCTGGGGGGCAGGGCCTTGGCTCATAAAATAACCCGTTTAGGCTTCTATTGGCCAGAAATGATGGCTGATGCCAAAGAATATGTGAAGAAGTGTGATCGCTGTCAGAAGCATGCACCAGTTGTTAGACAACCCCCGAGATGCTGACCTCTATCAACTCGCCTATTCCCTTTGCCATGTGGGGGATGGATATTCTAGGGCCTTTTCCTATGGCCACGGCACAAAGGAAATTTCTGATTGTAGCCATTGATTATTTCACCAAGTGGATCGAAGCCAAACCCTTGGCCAAAATCACAACTAAGCAGGTTGCACAATTCCTGTGGGAAAACATTATGTGCCGATATGGAATTCCCCGTATCCTCGTCACTGACAATGGAACACAATTCAACAATGAGGAATTCAAGAAGTATTGTGAAGAAAATGAAATTGAGTTACGATTCACCTCTGTGGCTCACCCGCAAGCCAATGGACAAGCGGAGGTAGCAAATCGGATAATCCTGGATGGACTAAAGAAGAGGATCGAGAAGTCAAGAAATAATTGGGTAGATGAGATACTTCCAATATTATGGGCCTACAGGACTACTTGTAGAGTCACGACAGATGCAACTCCTTTCATGTTGGCATATGGGGTGGAAGCAGTAGTTCCCGTGGAGATATCACATTCCTCTCCAAGGATTCAGGCTTTCGATGAGAAAGAAAATGAGGAAGGGCAGAGATTAGCCCTGGATTTAATTGATGAAGTGCGAGATAAAGCACATACAAAGATAGTAGAATATCAGAAAAAAGCTTCATTCTACTACAACCTAAGGGTTAAAGAAAGGTTTTTTAAACAAGGCGATCTAATCCTGAGGAAGATAGAAGCATCTGGTGTAGGACAAAAAGGGAAGCTTGCCCCGAATTGGGAAGGGCCGTACAGAGTCAAGAGCGTTCAGGGTAGAGGAACCTACAAGCTGGAAACTATGGAAGGTTTTGAAGTCCCGAGGACCTGGCACGCACAAAACCTGAAGGTTTACTATGTGTAAGATAGGAGAAGTACGATTCTCACTTGTCATTGACAAGTAGGTTTAAAAGCACCTTGAAGCTTTGCTTGCATAGGATTTTATATTCCAGTAGAATTTACATTGTCTAGTTATTGTTGATTAGGGTCGAACCCATGCTATGTAAGGTTTTGAAAACCAGACTTCATATTAAAGAGTTTGAAAATATTTCTGTCTAAGGATGTTTAAGGTTCAAATGCATATTAAGATTGTAAAGATAAAACAGAAAAAGGCAAGAAAAGCAACATATAGAATACAAGCCCTGAAGGGTAATAAGTTCTGAATGCGATTAAGTCAATACATAGAAAGCCACAATGGGCCAAACAAGAAAAACAAAATACTCAAAGATCCTTGAAGAAGTCATCATCGATGTTTCCTTCATTGGCAGCAGAAGAAGGAACTGGAACATGATCAGCACCTCGAGGAGAAACAGCTTCGGCCTCAGCAGAAGAAGCAAGAATAGGAGAAAGAGGGATGTCATCAAGAAGAGGCTCTTTCCCAGGAATATCAGGGACTGGATAGGCAGTAAGAGTCACCTCCGGAATCTTCTTCCCAATCTCCTCTACTATCTGCTCCCAACAGCTAGAAAAGGTCTCCGGGAAGTTAGCATCGTACTCAGCATTTAGGACATCCTGAAAGTCCTGAGATGCCTTATACTCAGCTATCACCTCAGCTCGGGCCCTTTGAGCATCCAGCTCCAGCTTACGAACTTTCTCCTTCTCGTCCGCCAGCTCCTTCTCTACCTCACGAAAACGAGTGAAGTTGGCCTCGGAAGCCTTGAGGTACCTATCCCTGTCCCTCTCAGCAATAGTTAGGCTGGTCCTCACATCCTTCAAATTGTGAAGGGCAGCCTGGAGATAGGTATTCATCTGCATGAACATGTAGTAAGTAAGTAATAATAAGCAAAAAAAAAAAACAGTTAAAAAAGGAAGAGGCTTACAGAAGCCACGGCCTGAGCACCCAGACGTTCAATCTGTAGGTCATCAGAAGACTCGACGATCTCAGCCCTGTCACGAGGCGTGATCACACTCTGAGACCAAACGGCGGCAGCCTCGGAACTCCCTACCACCGTGTCCCTCCTCTGAAGGCCCCAAGTGACGGTGAAGGGAGAGTTATCTTCATCAAGGCTAGGAGGCCTCTGGGATAAAAAAGTAGGGACGGCCTCCTGAACCGTGACTGAAGAGCCGTCACCAATCCTAACCCGCTTGTCGCGGTGGCTCTCAACAGCAGAGCCCTTGGCGGCACGGGCCTCCCGCTTCTTGAAGATCGTGTCCAAAGCGGCCCTAGCTGCAGGCAAATACGAGCACATAAGAAAAAGGACAAATAGAGAATGGAGGAAATGGAACAAAAAGGGGAAAGAAATACCCTCGGGACCAAGGTCACTTAGACCTACACCTTGCAAATTACCCTCTGAAAGGATGAGAGCGCAATGGTGCAAGTTATCAGCAGTAATGGCCTTGATGGCCGCATCCTCATCTATCCCCAATTTTAGGTCTCTTAAAGACCCGTCTATACTTTTTGAGAAGTTGGGCCTGAAAAAATGGTCCCAACCCTCCTCGGAATCCAGAAATATATAAAACCACTCACTTTTCCATGTTGGATACGAGTCGGGATTGGTGCCAGAAATAAAGCAGGAACGAGCCAAGGATCTATGAACTATTTTGACCCATCCTTGGTCCTCAGAAGCATTTACAAATTTAAATAAATAACGAAAGACACAAATATTTGGCTCAAAACCGTGTTTACGAGATTGGGCCATATAACAGTGAATAAAACGCCAAGAGTTGGGTGTGAGTTGGGTCGGACAGACTCGGGCCTCAGCCAAAAGGCGAAAAACAAAAGGATGAGGAGGTAGGCGAAAACCAGCATAGAAGGTTTCCTTATAGACCCGAATGGCCCCAGGTTTTGGGTAGCAGGCCCTATCATTTGGGCCTGGAGCCTCGGCCCTATAAGGGTGGGAAATGCCAAAAAGGCGGGCTATGGTACCTACTTGATCTGGACCAAATCTAGAAGGATAATTATATGCATCTAAGTGTAACATGTTAGGAAAGGCTTGCCCAAATTCGGTTAAAAGATCCCTAAGAGAAATAACTGAGGAATGTACAAGAGATTTTTTACCTCGGCTGGCCCTAGAGGGACGGGCAACAGCTTGGGGGACATGGGAGTGAGATGAATCGGAATCCGCCATGGATGAAGACAAAAACCCAGGAAGCTCTTGAAAGTAAGTAAAGAAGATGAAGATTCAAACGGAATCTTCAAAATAAGCCCAGAAAAGCGGCGGAGTAGAAAGCCGGAAATCGCTTGGAGGTGGCGATTCTTGAGAGACTAATTGCAGAGTTGAAATTTAGAAATTTTTGTGAAAGTGAAGTGTGAGAAATGAACTCACACTCCACCTCTTATATAGAGGAGCTCAAAGATGCACAAACGGGCCTGGGCCTAAGAAAAAGGCGGGAAGCCCATAAGATTTGAATTTTGAAAAGATTTAAAATCAAAGTTCAATGAATGAATCAAGGCTCGAACAGCCTCAACAACGCTCAGGATACATCGTCCCTAGCCGTTGTTAGAAGTGTGGCTCCTAGGCGTGGTACAACAACGCCCAGGAAGCATCTGTATTCAACATCGCTCGGGATACATCGTCCCTAGCCGTTGTTAGAAGTGTGGCTCCTAGGCGTGGTACAACAACGCCCAGGAAGCATCTGTATTCAACAACGCCCAGGACGCCAGTTTCCTAGACGTTGTTAGAAAACTGTCTCCTAAGCGTGGGTGCACAACGTCTAGGATCTATGAAAGCATCTGTATTCAACAACGCCCAGGACGCAAGTTTCCTAGACGTTGTTAGAAAACTGTCTCCTAGGCGTGGGTGCACAACGTCTAGGATCTATGAAAGCATCTGTCTTCAACAACGCCCAGGACGCAAGTTTCCTAGACGTTGTTAGGAAACCGTCTCCTAGGCGTGGATCAACAACGCCCAGGAAGCATCAGCCTCCAACAACGCCCAGGACGCAAGTTTTCCTAAACGTTGTTAGGAAACTGTCTCCTAGGCGTGGATCAACAACGCCTAGGATGTATTGAGCAACAAAAATTCTGTTTTTCTGATTATTTAAAAAAATAAGAAAATTCCTTAAATATTTTCTGAAAAATGTTAATAATCCCAGAAAATTAGGGAAAATCCCAGAAATTAGGGAAAAATCCCAGAAAATTAGGGGAAAATCCCAGAAAATTAGGGAAAATCCCAGAAATTAGGGAAAAATCCCAGAAAATTAGGGAAAATCCCAGAAAATTAGGGGAAAATCCCAGAAAATTAGGGAAAATCCCAGAAATTAGGGAAAATCCCAGAAAATTAGGGAAAATCCCAGAAATTAGGGAAAAATCCCAGAAAATTAGGGAAAATCCCAGAAATTAGGGAAAAATCCCAGAAAATTAGGGAAAATCCCAGAAATTAGGGAAAAATCCCAGAAAATTAGGGAAAATCCCAGAAATTAGGGAAAAATCCCAGAAAATTAGGGAAAATCCCAGAAATTAGGGAAAAATCCCAGAAAATTAGGGAAAATCCCAGAAATTAGGGAAAAATCCCAGAAAATTAGGGAAAATCCCAGAAAATTAGGGAAAAATCCCAGAAAATTAGGGAAAATCCCAGAAATTAGGGAAAATCCCAGAAAATTAGGGAAAATCCCAGAAATTAGGGAAAAATCCCAGAAAATTAGGGAAAATCCCAGAAATTAGGGGAAAATCCCAGAAAATTAGGGAAAATCCCAGAAAATTAGGGAAAATCCCAGAAATTAGGGAAAATCCCAGAAAATTAGGGAAAATCCCAGAAAATTAGGGAAAAATCCAGAAAATAAGGGAAGAATCCCGGAAATAAGGGAAAAATTCCTGGAAATTAAGATAATTCCTGAATAAAAGGGAAAATTCATTGTAAATGTGTAGGTCGCTCCACACTTTACGGAAAAATGAAACCCTGTAAGGGAACGAATAGACTTAACTTCTGCGAAACCTAATCGATGTTTCCCAAAAGTTGGGGGGCAAATGATAGGGATAAATAAATTATGATTGTATTATTAAATACTGCATTAATTGTACAATTTGTGGGCTGCTAGACCCAATAAAAAGATATATGATACTCAGACCAGAAAGGTTAAGCCTGATGGACCAGATCAGGCCTGATGGAATAAAAAAGGCCCAAAAGCCCTGATTATTAATTAATTTCGTAATTAATTAATAAGGGACAAAACAGATGTTGAAAAGAGTCCCGATAAGAATATAAATCCTTGGAGATTAGCCTCAATGGGACCTAAAAGGATAAGGAATCAATTTCCTACTATCTAGGACTCCAAAGTCCATTCTAACTATGAGACTTGCCCACCAAGTCTCATATACCAAGTCCAATTCAAGGACTCCCAACATCTATATAAGGGGTCTCACCCCCACCAATCAGAACTACGTTTTTTGGCTTGATTCTCTAACTCACAGAGATACGTAGGCATCTCGTAAAGGCAGAATTAAGCTACGAAACACGAGAGCAGCCATTAAAGGCCTTGAGCTCCCGAATCTTAGTAATAAATACAGCAAATAATAACCTTGGCTTTTTATCCATAACACTACCCAAGCTGTGTTGGGCACTTTCTTCTTGTTAACTGATTTTGCAGAAGTAGAATGAGAATGTTCAGATAAAACGGAATTCATAGACTGTTGAGCATTTTCCCTTTTAGATATAGAACCAATTTTTGATTCTACGAGAACAATTCTCAATTTTTGGAAACTCTTCATCACTTTCATGTTGCAGGGAATGCAGTCAAACTTGTCACAGAATGAATAGGGATCATTAGCCTTAGCTTCATTGTACTTGCAGACTCCTTCAGGTGGATTGCTAACAATTTTTTTACAAAGATGAGTTAGGTGATTCATTGATCCACAATTCTCACACCTCTTTCTAGGAGCATCTGCAATATAAGCCAAATTATTGCTTTTGTTTATCCCAATCTTTCCATTTCTATTCTTCTTTTTCTTTTTGACCTCTTCAACTTTAATCTCCTTCACAGGCTCCTTAGTTTCTTGATTGGCTTTTGGTGTTTCAACAGAGATGGAAGACTGAGTTGTCTCATCATTTTTCTTTTGCTTGTCCTCATCTGCTATCTGTTGTTTGATGATCAACTCTTCTTCACTGAAGTTCACCTCACATGCCTTGAATAAAAGTGATTCAACTTTTTTCAACATAATTGGAACATTCTCAGTTTCAGTTGATTTCCCTTTGTCACTGACAGACTTCTTTTTGTTGTTCAAACCCTCATAATCAAGACCAATGGCAATATTTACACATGGCTTGTTCTTTTCATGATATTGGCCAATCAACTTAGAAGCATTTTTGAAGGATTTCAGCTTCACTTCATTCTTCTCCAGCCTTTCTCTCAATATTGCTTCAATTTCATTTGCACACTTTAATTTGTTCTTTAAGTATGCATTTTCTTGCTTAGCAGCATCAAGCTCAACCAACAACAATTCAGTCTCTTGTTTTTCACTCTCAAGTTTTTCATTGATCTTTTTCAATTTGCTAACTTCCTCATTTGCAACAACCATGCTTGTATGAATGTGGAACATTTCTGTGCTCATCTTTTCAACAGTTTCCTTATATTGACTCACATATAAATCAATTTTTGTAAGAGTTGGTACCTGTGATTTAGATGATAAAGAATCTCCTTGCTCTAAGGCCATGAGTGCATAGTTTCCAACTTCTTCATCTTCATCATTATCTGAAGCATCCTAGCTTTTTCCCTCAGCAATATAAGTTTTCCCTTGTTGCTTCTTTAGAAGAGCATCATACTTTGCTTCCAATTCAAGATAGGCTTTGTCTTTCTTTGCCTTCTTGGGTTTCCTACATTCTGTAGCAAAATGGCCCAACTCATTACAGTTAAAGCACCTTATGTTTGATCTGTCAACAGATCCAGTTTTGTAGCCAGTTTTGCTATCAGGAGTGTACTTCCCTTTTCCTTTCCAGCTGCTGTCTTTGTTGAAGGATTGTCCTTTGCTCTTGAAAAATCTTGGTTTCTTCACTCTAATGTTAGAGAATTTTCTAGCCAAGTAAGCCATTGATTTGTCTAGCTCATCAAGCTCATCAAGAGTGTAGAACTCATCTTCTTCATCCAATTCCAGTATGACTTGCTTTTTAGTGTCATTGACTCTTTTCTCACTTGTAGAAATTACTGGAGTTGGGGATCTTTGCTCATCATTAGAGGTCTGGCCATCATTCACAATCAGTGCACTTGAGCCATCCATTACATATCCTTGACCAGCCCTTAATGATTTCTTTGAATCATTTCAAGTTCATAAGTTTTCAGAATCCCATAGAGCACTTCCAGTGTGATTCTACTCAAAGCTCTTCCTTCTCTGATTGCAGAGATCTTTTGTTCCAAATGATCAGGGAGAGTACGCAAGAACTTCAAATTCACTTCTTCAATATCATAAAATTTATCATGAAGCTGCAAGTCATTTATCAGCTTATTAAACCTTTCAAACACATCAGTAATACCTTTCTTTGGTTTAGCCATAAAATCCTCATACTGAGAAATCAATATCCTTCTTTGATTTGACCTAACCTCCTCAGTTCCTTCACAGAGTATCTCAATCTTTTCCCAGATCTATTTAGCAGTGTCACAGTTGACAATGTTATTATACATTACATTGTCAAGTGTCTCAATTGGTATCAGTTGCAAAGCATTGTCTAGGGAAACTTTCTCTCTTTCAATATCAGTATACTCAGAGGGATCCTTAGGAGCATAATGAGCTGGAATAACCATGTCTCCATCTGTGGTTTCCTCAACTCTTTCCATAGGAGTGAAGGGCCCATTCTTGAGGATCTGAATGTAAAGGTGATTGGCCATTCTTATAAACAGTAACATTTTCTTTTTCCATAAAGTGTAGTTGGCCATATCAAAGGGAGGAATCTTGATACTACTAATTTTCTGTGTATTCATTTTTCCAAGATTTAATCTGTTTACTTTCAGATTTTGCTCTGATATCACTTGTTAGATATGAATACAACACAGGGGGGGTGAATGTGTTTTGGCTTAAATGGTTACCTTGTGATCGACTTTGGGTTTAGCAGTTGGTTGTTATCAATGATTTTGTAGAATAGATGTTAAACATAAATAACAATGCAAATATGTAAAACAAAGATCTTCAAAACTCACTTAATTTTATATTAAAAATCAAACAGTGTTTCGCTACAAAATCTCTAAGTTTTTGGTTTAGAACTTAGCTTCTTTCTTGAGAGAGAATACAAAATTTTCTATCTAGATTGTTACAACTGACTAAGGACCAGTGTTAACTTTATAACTCAGTTGACTGCTGGTTTACACAGTGTGTAATAAGACATGCTATTAGCTTTTCTAAACTGTCACTTATCATTTCTATTTATAGAAAAACAGATCTTCCATTTCTGGCTTAGCATATCTTTAGCATCCCGTGTTCACTTTAATCTTCCTTTGTCAGTTAATCTTTACCATTAATCTTGCACATCTCTCAAGCTGCTTTTTGTAGACTTGTCAATCCAGCTGTGTGAATTGTTTGTTGATTTGCAACCTTGGATATTGAACTGTTCTGCAATTCCGTACTTAGAGAAATTTCTTTACTTCGAGATCTCCAATTAAGCTGTAGAGAACTCGACATCTCGATAGGCATGTTGGCTTGTCGATATCTCTGAAACTTCATTATTGACTTGACTTATCGACAACTCTGAGTTCTCTAGTGAATTTTGGTTTATCGATAACTCAGAGTTCTCTAATGGACTTTGGCTTATCGATAACTCAGAGTTCTCTAATGAATGTATACTTGTCGATATCTCTGAGTTCTCGAATGGGTATCTGACTTATCGATATCTCCAATAGCATTTCCTGAGTTCTCGATAGACAATTCCTTAGTTCTCGATAGACAATTGTTGAGTTCTCGATAGGTCTTTCTGAGTTCTCGAATGACTTCTCTATAACACTAATTATGTGACTTGTAGAGATCTTGACTTAGAATGTTTTTCACCAGACAAAATTATTCAACTCCAAGCTTCTTCATAATTCTTCTGAGGCTGACCTTCTTGATCTTCTTCCAGATAAAATTCTTAGGCTTGACACTGTTTAGGGAAAAATGCTCCAGTCTGCTCCATTTACATTTTACAGACATTAAGTGTTACAAGTATAAATTACAGATTAAGGTTACAATACAACTAATCTTAGGGTTGTCAATATGACTTAGTCTTGTTATGATACAGGCATATCTTGCACAACAATCTCCCCCAATTTGTGAGAAGATTTCTTATCACAAATTCATGCCTTTTAACAAGACTAACCCAAGCTTAACTGATTGCTAATGATATTTTCAGCATCAGTAATCTTTGACATCATCTATTATATAACTGATTGCTAATGACATTGTCAGCATCAGTAATCTTTGACATCATCCATTATATATTACATTCACTATATTTATTACAAACTCAAATTTAAAATCTCATAGAACTCTCTTTATTACAAACCAACTATATAAACAAGTTTTAAACTAAACTCATTTTATTCCAAACACACACACCACCTCTATCTACACTACACCTCCTCAGGTAGCTCAAAGCTCTCTTCTTTTATCGGGATTAGCACCCTTGGTGCCAGAGGATCCCGCTTCCTGACACGCTTCTTTACCACGTGGGTCCGAATGGGTTTCATTCTCTGTCTTAACTGAAAAACAAAGTGAATAACAACAGTAGGGGTGAGCCATAATTGCTCAACAAGTCCACAATATATCAATAGTATTATAAGAAAATAAATGAACCAGTAATATGGTTGTATCTATAATGATGCATCCCTGCAAAGAATAATGAAGGCCATTATCGACGATTTTCAATAAACTAGACTGGACACAAAGTTCGCACCCATATCCTGTTGATCAGTCAGGATACAGTGCAGATCTATACCTCCCTGTATAGATCTATTCGGGTTCCTAGGCTCTACGGCCCAAAATAGGGTTTCGGTTGATTCCCGTCCCAAAGGATCCAGTTTATTCCTGGTCCATATTGTCACTATTCATTACACAGAGGAGTATCCGGAATGATCGGTATGTTTTGATGGATCCCAACATCAAAATATATCAAGATATGTATGTTTAAGTTGTAATCTATTGGAATATGAATAGAGTATTCAACGTAACAAGAGAAATCAGGAATCAAAATGAAATTATAAACAGAGGAAAAAAGTTGTGTATCAGTGTCCGTGAACAGGAATTATCAATGTTTACTGAGTTGAGAAATTGAGTGAAGGATTGTAATTCACTATTCTGGATTGAGAATAGGGGAAAAACTTGTCTGGTACGCAATTTACCGTAAATATATCACCGTTCCATAATACTGGCTTGGTCCGCCTTGTTGGCTTCGTATCTATCAAATAAAGATACTCATTTACTCGACTTATATCTTAATCGCATCTCAACGCGACTTCATATAGCCTTTATCGTCTATTTGTATGATTATAACTGACTCGTATAATAATTACGAGCAATTAGGACTCAATTAATCATATAATTCACATAGCACATAAGTCACATAGTTATTCTAGATTTATAAATATTTTTGGAATCGAAATCGGATCAATATTCGAATTATCGAACAATACTGACTCGATTTCTAATTTTCGGAATTTATTAGACTCGTCTCTATTATTAATAGGGTGTATAAATAAACAATTATCGAAAACTGACTCGATTTCGAAAGAAATTAAGATTTAAAACTATTTTTATTGAAAATATGTCATTTTTCTGAGTCTAAGGGCTTTCGTTTCGTTTAAATTGGATAAAAGGTTCAATTACAAATCAATAATTAAGAATAAATCAATTTATTATTCCATATAATCAATTATTCAAAATAATTGAATCTCAATATATTTTTAAATAATTATTTAGGAAAAATCGCAAATAAAAATGATTTTTCCATAATTTTTGGAATTAAAATGAATTTTTAATGAATTATTGAAAATAATCAATTTGAATAAATAATAAATAAATAAACAATTAAAGAAATAAATAATTTTCAAAATTTTAGAAAATATTTCAGATTTATTTATTTATAAAATAAATCAATTAATTAATTGAATTAATTAATCAATTTATAAAATAAATAAACTGAATTTATGATTTTATAGATAAAAATAAATAAAAGTAAAAATAGAATTTTAAAAACAGTTTTTCAGAAGCGATTTGGGGAAAATCCGGATCAAAATCGGGTTTTACGCCGGGTTTGAATCCGGGTCGCAAAGAACAGGTCAAGTCGCCAGCCGGTTTTTCGAAAAATCCGGCGACTTCCTCCTCCAGTTTCCGGCAACACAAATCAAGCCTCAATATGTTCGAATTCGATCGATTATCACACCGTTTTTCATCAACAAGACAATAGAAACCCAACCCCAACCTCATACTTCATCGACGATCAAGCTATCGTCTTCTCCGGCCGAAAAATCGAGTTTTTCTGGCAGTTTTAACTGGAAAATCGGGTTTCCCTCAAAATCAAATGAAATTTAATGATTTATATGTTAAATCAAAACTCTAAACTTCTACAATCGATCCCCATAAATCATAACAATCTCATATTAACCAATAATTCAGAAAATACAAACCAAAATCTACAAAATTTTGAAACCTCGTTTATCAACTTCAAGGAATCGTTCGGTCCAAATATATACTTAAATCGATTATACACAACCCAGGGAAGCGATATCAATCATCAATAACATCTAATAACCCCGGGAATCAAAGCCCTAATTCGGGGCATAAACCCTAAATTTAAAATTAAAAATCGATGAATTTAAACATGAAATTTACAGTAAAATTGGAAAGAAGAGGTCACGAGATTTCAATTGGTTACTTACATAATCGATTTGATCACAAAAACACAGTGAAATCGAGCTTTGATCTTCAATGGCCAAAAACCCAAATTGCAGAGAATTTAGGGGATTTTTCTAATTTTTAATAATTATTATAGAATTAAATAATAACAATTAGTCTATTAATAATTATAAAAATAATACCTCTAATTAAAATTAAGTCACTAATTATACATCTAATAAAATTAATTTGCCCTTAAATAATAATTTTTGGGTATTAATTTTTAATTTTCCAATAAACACAAAATATATGCCAAAATTTCCAAAAATTGTGAATAATCCAAAAATGCAAAGAATTGGAATAATTGAAAGTCCCATGATTTTATAAAGAAAAAAAATGTGATTTTTGTAGGGTTTTTAACACCCGAAAGGACCCGAAAAAGTCATTTTTCGCGAAACGAGAAAATTCCTAAAATAACTGGATGTTCAGAATAACGATATGGTGCAAGCCACACTAGGAAAAATAAGGCCAATTATTTTATATGAAATATCAGGTATTAAATTAAGGTTTGGGTCGTATAACTTTTGATACAGAAGCATTTAACATAAAATAAAATATCCGATAAATACCCGAAAAATACCCTGACGATACAGAACACAAATAACACATAATAGTTAGGGTTTTACGATTAAACACGCTTAATGACATAATAAAACACATATTTCATATTTATTATGATATAATACAAGCGTAATTTCTCAGTTGTTACAAATTAACCTTTTATTAATTCACACTGATCCATATAAACCATAATTATAGCACAAATCTATACTTCATTCATTTAATTACATCACGAAATTCCCAGTCGCTACAATCTACCCCCTTAAAAGAATTCCGTCAGAATCTAGTCTAAACAAATAGATGGGGATATTTTTCTCACATTTCACTTTCTAAATCCCATGTCCACAAAACTCTAACTAGAGGCACCACTTTATTTCTAAGCACTTTCTCTTTTCGATGTAGGATTCCACGAGTTGTTCCACATAAGATAGATCTTGCTGAATTTCCACTGGTTCTAGTTCGATCACATGACTAGCATCATCTTTCTACTTCTTTATAAGAGTGACGTGAAACACATTATGAAGATGTTGCATTTACAGAGGTAACGCTACCTCGTATGCCATTTTTCCAACTCACTTCAACACCTCGAATGGTCCAATATACCTGGGACACAGCTTTCCTTTCTTTCCGAATCTAGATAATCCTTTCCATGGAGATATCTTCAGCAACACTTTGTCTCCAGGTTCGAATAACACATCCTTCCGATTCTAGTCTGCATACTTTCTTTTTCGATCATGAGAAGCTACCAGCCTTTTGTGAATCATTTCCACTTTCTCTTTCGTTTGTTGGACCAGTTTTGGGCCCGACGGCTTGCGCTCCCCAACCTCATCCAAATACGTAGGAGATCTGCATTTTCTTCCGTATAACGCTTTATAAGGAGGCATGCCAATATTTGGGTGATAACTGTTATTATAGGAAAATTCAATCAATAGAAAATGATCGTCCTAATTTCCTTTGAAATCCAACGCACAGGTTCTCAACATATCCTCAATTGTCTGAATGGTCCTTTCGCTTTATCCATGTGACGATTGAGAATTTTATGTCGTAATTAAGAGAATAAAGAATGTGTTATGTGATGTGATTATAATTATGTGACTAAGTGATGATTATTTGTCTTATCTATATAATAGAGCTAAGGAGTGTGGATAAAAAACGTTCCAATTTAAAGAGTCAGCTTAGAAGATAAGCTGTGGTGTCGGGCCATCAGGTAGAACGGAACCCGTCCTAATATGGAATTAAATAATATAAAATATGAATTATGTGTGACTGAATGAAGTGAATGAATAAGTAAATAAAGTATTTCGTCCTAAGTGACGTGTTGATTGGTAAAGATGTTGAGAAGCGTAATCGAAACGCTGAGCGTCGGGCTGTCAGGTTGAACGTGACCCGGTACGCATAAAAGAGGATAAAGATTAAAGAGGGATAAGTTCTATGATCAGACCTGAGTCGTTATGTGACTGAATATGTGTGATTGTTTGACTGTATGTATGACTATGTGTTTTGTGTCAATTTTGTGGATTTTAAAGGAATTATGTGTTATGGATAAAAAACTAAGGTTATTATTTGCTGTATTTATTACTAAGATTCGGGAGCTCAAGGCCTTTAATGGCTGCTCTCGTGTTTCGTGGCTCGATCTGCCTTTACGAGATGCCTACGTATCTTTGTAAATTAGAGAATCAAGCCAAAAAACGTAGTTCTGATTTGTGGGGTGAGGCCCCTTATATAGATATTGGGAGTCCTTGAATTGGACTTGGTATAGGAGACTTGGTGGGCAAGTCTCATAATTAGAATGTACTTTGGAGTCCTAGATAGTAGGAAACTGATTCTTTATCCTTTTAGGTCCCCTTGAGGCTAATCTATAAGGATTTATATCCTTATCGGGACTCTTCTCAATAGCTGATTTTTCCCTTATTAATTAATTATGAAATTAATTAATAATCAGGGCTTTTGGGCCTTCTTTATTTCATCAGGCCTGATCTGGTCCATCAGGCTTAACCTTTCTGGTCTGAGTATCATATATCTTTTTATTGGGCCTGGCAGCCCACACCTTACAGTATTTAATTATACTATCATAATTTATTTATCCCTATCATTTGCCCCACAACTTTTGGGAAACATTGATTAGGTTTCACAGAAGTTAAGTCTGTTTATTCCCATACAGGGTTTCGTTTTTACGTAAAGTGTGGAGCGACCTACACATTTACAATGAATTTTCCTTTTATTCAGGAATTATCTTAATTTCCAGGAATTTTCCCTTATTTCCGGGATTTTTCCCTAATTTCCGGGATTTTTCCCTAATTTCCGGGATTTTCCCTAATTTTCTGGATTTTTCCCTTAATTTCTGGATTTTTCCCTAATTTTTTGGGATTTTTCCTTAATTTCTGGATTTTTCCCTAATTTTCTGGGATTTTTCCTTTAATTTCTGGATTTTTCCCTAATTTTCTGGATTTTTCCCTAATTTTCTGGGATTTATCCTTAATTTTCCGGGATTTTATCCTTAATATCTGGATTTTTTATATTTCCAGCCCTTTTTCGACCAGGATCCTAGTCGAAATTTCGACCTGGATCCTAGTCGAAAATAGGGGTCAGCCTTGTCATCATGGTCGAAGGATTTCGACTAGGATTCACGACCTGGATTTCGACCAGGATCCTAGTCGAAATTTCGACCTGGATCTAGGTCGTCAATTCCCCACTTTTAGCTTTTGATCTTGAGCCCATCGACTAGGATTTCGACCAGGATCCTGGTCGAAATTTCGACCTGAATCCTGGTCGAAAATTCTTTGGTTTTCTTGATTCCTGGTCGAAGGATTTCGACTAGGATCCACGACCTGGATTTCGACCAGGATCCTAGTCGAAATTCGACCTGGGTTTTTAATCTTTATTCCTGAAAGATGCTTGGCTAATTCGACCTCATTCCTGGTCGAAATTTCGACTTCAATTTAATCCTATTTTTTTCGTTGTTTTCATGAGCCTAGTCGAAAAATTTCGGGCAGGGATCACGACCTGGATTTCGACCTGAATCCTGGTCTTTTTTGCCCGTTATTTTCGGGTGCCTGCTCGAAAGTTTTCGAGTAGGATTCACGACCTGGATTTCGACCTGAATTCTGGTCTTTATTACCCGTTATTTTCGGGTGTCTGCTCGAAAGATTTCGGGCAGGATTCACGACCTGGATCTCGACCTGGATTCTGGTCTTTTTCTAGCCTTCTCCATTGGTCCTTACATCTTTTAGGGCTAAAATTGAATTTTCCAAATCCTAATTGGATTTGGGCCTGGCTTTTTCTATTGGGCTTTTCAAATATTACTGGGCCTCTTTATTGGGCTTTTCAAATATTACTGGGCCTCTTTATTGGGCTTTACCAAATATTACTGGGCCTCTTTATTGGGCTTTACCAAATATTATTGGGCCTCTTTATTGGGCTTTACCAAATATTACTGGCTTAATACACCCTGTTTAGAATGCTCTAGAATTCCTAGGAATATTCTGGAATATTCCTTTTTCTGGGCCTTTTCTTATGGGCCTTTATTCTCAATGGGCTTTTCGTCCCTTCAACTTCCTTTTCCTCTTATATAAAGGAATGAGGAAAGGCTATTACTCCTCACTTTCTCATTTCTTAGTTTTCTTCTTTATCTTCCTGCTAAGATTCTCAGAGCAATAACAGCAAGTCGGAGCTCAAAGCCTTTTTCAGGAGCGCTTCTTCAGGTAAGATTCCTCCCTTTGCTTTTCGTGTCTATTTTTCCATTGTGTACCATTTTAAGATAGCCTATTTACGTGCCCCTTACTTTTTTCAGATGGCTGACAAAAGAATGAATCGCTTGGCCAAGATGAACGTGGCTAGAAAGTCCAACGATTTTCCTATTCGATCGAGGTATACTTCCTTAATCGACATGATCAACACTCGAGGGGACGAGTACCCGTCTGATGCGCATCTGGATGCGCACGATCATATCAGCGCCTTACGGGATCCCAAGGAGCTGGAAAAGTTGAGCAGCTGCTTTAGAATCAAGGAACCTTTTAAGCTGGTTCTTGCAGGTCCGGCCGACAGGGCCTGTCAGTGGAAGAAGGACGCGCTATGCGTCTATAGGGATACTCTAAGGGCAGGTATTAGACTCCCTTTTCATCCATTCATTCCTTTGCTACTGGCTGATGTGGGCATCAGCCCTTGCCAACTTCCCCCTAATTCCTGGAGGTTGATTCTGTGCTATCTGTCGCAATGCGCCAAGCACAACGTCCCCATATCTGTTACTGTCTTCAGGAAGATTTTTCAGTTCAAAAACAGCCCTGATAAAAGTCCGGGTTGGGTTTCTATCAACCAACGCCCCACTATCCCCCATATCGTGAATGGGAAGTCCATCTCAGACAACAACTTGGGGTGGAAGAAAGATTTTTTGTTTGTTATTTGGGAAGGTGGAGATTGGGGCTCCCTGTTTCGATCATCCTTTGGGCTGGCCATGGACGGGAGCCCAAATGAAATAACTTTGTCTGAGGAGGAGGCTAGAGGTTTCAACCTCCTTACGCAAGACAACGGTACTTCCCATTCTTGGGACCTTATCCGGGAGACCGTCCTGGTAGAACGCGGCCTTTCGCCCGTTCATAAGAAAAGTAAGTTCCCTTTCTTACCTCCTTTATTTCCTGCACTTTTATTTCATTGGTTTTCAACTGACTTTGTTTGTTGCAGTGGCTGAGAAGATTGAGGAGGCTACCAAGCCGAAGGACCTGTAGACAACCAGGATGAAGAGGGCCGGGAAGATCTTTAAAGACCCTCGACTGGGTGACCGCTTCCCCGAGTTCCTTCTTCAGGCAACGGAGCCAGATGAGGAAGGCCCCAGCCAAGTTCTGCGCACCAAGCAGAGGCCAGGGGCCTATTTTCAACCTGCTTGGGGGATACGAGGCAAGGACTCAATTGTGGGCAGCACGACGCTGTCCAAGGAATGGTCTAAGCATTCCATCTCCCCGGTGGATTATCAAGATTTTGTCCTTCAACAGGACTTAGAGGGGAATGAGCTATTTGGAGCCCAGTTTCTGGTGACGGTACGTCCTTTACTTATGCCTTTCGTACTTATCTTTCCATGTTTCTTTTCTAAACTTTCGATGTTTCTCTTGCAGGCTAACGCCCATTTCCAAGGGGCAATTCACCAAGCTAAGGCTTGGAAGGTTGGCCTGGAAGATGCCAACAAGAAGTTGGAGGAGGCCAACCAAAAAATAGAGGCCCTTGAAGCTCAACTGGCCTCTTCCACTTCTGACCTGGAGACGGCCCGGGCCGAAAATGTCATTCTGAAGGCGCAGAAGGACAAAGCCTTTGATGGCTGGATGGACACCCAAGAATTCAAGGACTTGATGGTGGAGCATGATGCCCTTCTTTACCCAGTTAGCTATAAAGAGGGATGGGATGCTGCTGTGGAGGCCATCCAGGATGAGTTTCCAGAGGTCCTTGAGCAGTCCCCCTTTCCTTGCCCTTTGCGGGTTCCAGAGCTTGGAGGTGTTACTGAAAAGCTTGCTGATATGATCAAGGACGGAGAGGAGGAAGATTCTTCCGAAGAGGACCTTGAGCCTGTCACAAAGAAGGCCAGGATGGAAGAGCCTCCAAGAGCAGCGCCTCAACAGCCAGCATCTCCCCGCAGAGGGAACCTCTACAGGGACTTCGGAGGGGACGACCGAGACGTCCGAAGGAACGACTGAGACATCCGAGGAGACTTCGGATAGTGGTTCCGAGGAATCTCAGCCTTCCAAGGCCTAAGTTTTTTTTGTATATCTTCTTTTTGAACTTCATTCATATCAGAACTTGTTACCCTTCGGGGTTATATTTCATATGTTGCTTTTCTTGCCTCTTTCAATCTTAATATGCATTTTAACTTTAAACATCCTTAGATTGAAATAATTTCAAACTCTTTAATATGAAGTCTGGTTTTCCAAAACCTTACACAACATGGGTTCAACCCTAATCAACAATAACTAGACAATATAAATTCAACTGGAATATAAAATCCTACGCAAGCAAAGCTTCAAGGTGCTTTTAAACCTACTTGTCACAATGACAAGTGAGAATCGTACTTCGCCTATCTTACACGTAGTAAACCTTCAGGTTTTGTGCGTGCCAGGTTCTCGGGACTTCAAAACCATCCATAGTCTCCAGCTTGTAGGTTCCTCTACCCTGAACGCTCTTGACTCTGTACGGCCCTTCCCAATTTGGGGCAAGCTTTCCTTTCTGTCCGACACCAGAAGCCTCTATTTTTCTCAAGACTAGGTCACCTTGTTTGAAAAACCTCTCTTTATCCCTTAGGTTGTAGTAGAATGAAGCCTTTTTCTGATATTCTACTATCTTTGCATGTGCTTTATCTCGCACTTCATCGATTAAATCCAGGGCTAACTTCTGCCCTTCCTCATTTTCTTCTGCATTGAAAGCCTGAATCCTTGGAGAGGAATGTGATATCTCTACTGGAACTACTGCTTCTGCCCCATATGCCAACATGAAGGGAGTTGCTCTTGTCGTGACTCTACAGGTAGTTCTGTAGGCCCATAATATTGGAAGTATTTCATCCACCCAATTATTTCTTGACTTCTCGATCCTCTTCTTTAGTCCATCCAGGATTATCCGATTTGCTACCTCTGCTTGCCCAATGGCTTGCGGGTGAGCCACAGAGGTGAATCATAACTCAATTTCATTTTCTTCACAATACTTCTTGAATTCCTCATTGTTGAATTGTGTTCCATTGTCAGTGACGAGGATACGGGGAGTTCCATATCGGCACATAATGTTTTCCCACAGGAATTGTGCAACCTGCTTAGTTGTGATCTTGGCCAAGGGTTTGGCTTCGATCCACTTGGTGAAATAATCAATGGCTACAATCAGAAACTTCCTTTGTGCCATGGCCATAGGAAAAGGCCCTAGAATATCCATCCCCCACATAGCAAAAGGAATAGGCGAGTTGATAGAGGTCAGCATCTCGGGGGGTTGTCTAACAACTGGTGCATGCTTCTGACAGCGATCACACTTCTTCACATATTCTTTGGCATCAACCATCATTTATGGCCAATAGAAGCCTAAACGGGTTATCTTATGAGCCAAGGCCCTGCCCCCAAGTGTTGCCCACAAATACCTTCATGCACTTCCTCAAGAGCCAAGCGTGCCTTGTCGGGACTGAGACACCTCAAGTAAGGAACCACGAAAGATCTCTTATACAGAATTCCATCTATCAAGGAGTACCTTAGTGCTCGAATAGTTAACTTCCGTGCCTCAGTTGCATCGCTTGGCAACCAACCGGTCTGAATGTGAGCCTTGATGGGATCAATCCATGACGTCCCCAAGCCTATGGGAGCCACAAGCTTAACATCTATGCTTCGTGTCTTTAAAACACGGAAGTACACACTTCCTGAACTTTCTTCAATCTCAGATGAAGCAAACTTTGATAGCGCATCTGCTTTAGCATTTTCTTCCCTTGGAACGTGTTCAACATGGCATTCATTAAATTGGGTCATCACAGCCCTTACTAGGCGAACATACTTAGTCATCGTATCATCCCTTGCCTCAAATTCTCCCTTTACCTGGGATATGATCAGCTTCGAGTCTCCACGGACCTTTAAGTTTTTGACTCTAAGTGTCCCAGCTAGACCAAGGCCGGCTATCAGGGCTTCATACTCTGCCTCATTGTTTACGGTTGGAAAGTCTAGCTTCATAGCATACTCAATTAAGAACCCATCAGGGCTTTGCAAAACCAATCCTGCTCCACTGGAGTTCATTTTTGATGCCCCATCAAAATAGAGAACCCAATATTCTTTATCGTCCTTCTCTTTGCCCCCATCATCGACTCCCTTGTCTTGAGGTATGGCATCTTCCTGCCCCCCGGCTTCTTGGTTGGGTATGGTACATTCCACCACGAAGTCAGCTAGTGCCTGGGCTTTTATTGCCGTACGTGGCTTATACTTGAGATCGAACTCTCCCAGCTCTATTGCCCACTTAATCAATCTCCCACTTGCCTTGGGACTGTGAATGATATTTCTCAGGGGCTGATTTGTTAGCACCTCAATCTGGTGAGCCTGAAAATAAGGACGCAGTTTTCTCGAAGCCATTACCAAGGCTAAAGCGAATTTCTCAATAGCTGAATAATTCAACTCAGCACCATGCAAAATTTTGCTGATATAGTATACGGGTTTTTGGACTTTCAATTCCTCCTTAACCAACACCGCGCTCAAGGCGCTCTCTGAAACAGCCAAGTACAAAAATAAAACTTCACTCGGAACTGGCTTAGCCAATAACGGGGCCTGGGCCATATACTTCTTTAATTCTTCAAATGCCTTCTGGTTTTCCTCACTCCATACAAAGTCTTTGATGTTCTTTAGTGATTTGAAGAATGTCAAGCACTTGTCTCCTGACTTGGAGATGAATCGTCTTAGCGCCACAACCCTTCCTGTGAGCTTCTGAACATCCTTGACAGTTTTTGGTGGTTCCATATCCAGGATTGCCTTTATTTTATCAGGGTTAGCCTCAATTCCCCTCTTTGAGACCATCAATCCCAAGAATTTTCCAGATCCTACTCCGAAAGCACACTTCGTAGGATTCAACATCATCTTGTGGTACCTTAGGACCTCAAAAGCTTCCCTCAAATGGGTTATATGATCAGTCTTTACTAGACTCTTGACTAGCATGTCATCAACATAGACTTCCATAGTCTTTCCAATAAGATCCTTAAAAATTTTATTCACCAACCTTTGATAGGTGGCTCCTGCATTTTTGAGACCAAACGCCATAACAAGATAACAATAAACACCAAAGTCAGTGATAAATGATACCTTTCGAATGTCATCCTTATGCATTTTGATCTGATTGTATCCGCTAAATCCATCCATGAAACTCAGCATCTCATGTCCAGCAGTGGCATCAATCAAAGTATCAATTCTAGGCAGCGGGAAATAGTCTTTGGGGCATGCATCATTCAGATCAGTGAAGTCTATACACATCCTCCACTTTCCATTAGCCTTCTTCACCATTACAGGGTTTGCTAACCACTCCGGAAATTGAATCTCCTCAATGAAACCAGCCTCTAAGAGCTTTTCTACTTCCTGTTTTATAGCCTCTTTTCTTTCCGGGGCAAAATTTCTTTTCTTTTGTTTCACTGTCTTCCGGCTTGGATCCACGTTTAGCTTGTGAGTAATTAACTCCGGGTCTATGGCTGGCATATCAGCTGCTGACCATGCAAACACATCACTATTTTCTTGCAAAAAAATTTCACTAACTTCCCTCTAAGGGGCTCCTCTAATGTGGCTCCAATGAAAGTCATCCTCTCAGGATTCTCGGGGTCTAAAGGAACCGAAACCAATTCTTCTGCTGGCCTTCCTCTATTCTCATCATTTTCTCGAACATCCATATCTTCAATAGGAAGGACCTGCCCCCCGGACTCCATCTGCCCTCAAAGAGGCCACATAACAGCTTCTAGCCATTTTTTGATCTCCTCTCTCTTCTCCAATCCCGTTTCGGGTGGGAAACTTCATGACTGAATGGTAGGAAGAGGGGATTGCCTTGAAGGCATGTATCCCTGTTCTCCCCATGATAGCATTATAAGTTGAACTAGCCTTTACCACCACAAAATCCAGCATCTGCGTTGCTTGCCTTGGTTCCGTACCTATGGTGGTCGGCAATTTGATTATCCCTTCCACAGGACATTCTACTCCAGCAAATCCATATATCGGCATGTCGGTTGGTGTCAACTGGGAGTCGTTATACCCCATCTTTAGAAAGGTGTCGTGGAGCAAGATATCCACAGAAGCACCATTATCCACAAGGACCCTCTTAACCGGGCTATTTCCTATTATTGGTGTTATGACCAGCGGGTCGTCATGGGGAAACTTCACACCCTCTAGGTCGGAATCATCAAAAGCCAATGTTACTTCTGTCCTGGCCCACTTCGGGGCTTCTCCAACAATATGCATAACCTCTCTAGTATATGCCTTTCTGGAATTTTTGGACAATCCAGCAGCAGTTGGACCTCCAAAGATCGTGTTTGTCACAGGCCCTCGAGGTCTCGGCCCTCCATAAATGGTGTTTATAACTGGTCCTCTAGGCTGGGGGTTTCGCCCCTGATCGTCTTGGTCCCTCCTACGATCCTCAAAGTTCTTCCTTCCATTATTATTCCTATCCCCTCCTTCTCCAGTGTATTTGTTCAATCTTCCTTTTCGAATGAGGAACTCAATTTCATCTTTCAATTGCCTACACTCATCGGTGTCATGGCCAACATCTTTGTGAAACCTGCAATACTTGCTCTTATCTATCTTGGCGGGATCAGCCTTCAAGGGCTTAGGCCAGCGAACATCTCTGTCTTTCTCAATCTCCATCAAAATCTGACTTCTAGGAGCATTCAGCTTAGCGTATTCAGTGAACTTTTGCCCAGGTCCTCCCTTCTTGGGGGTTGAATCAGGGTTTTGTTCGGTTCTAGGATATTTGTCCTTTGCAATATATTCTAAATCAGTTTTCCGCTTCTTGCCTCCAGTGGGCTCATTATTTACTACGGTCTTCCTCATACTTTCTTCAACCTTGATATACTTCCCTGCCCTCTCTTGGAGCTGCAACATGCTTTCAGGGGGATGTTTGGCCAAGGACATCTTAAAAAACTCGTCCCTAGTTCCTTGTTGCAGTGCTATCATGGCTACCTTATCATCAAGGTCCGGGACTTTTAAAGCCTCCTTTGTGAAACGATTCAGGTAATCTCTCAAGGATTCCTTAGCTCCCTGCACAAGACTCATAAGGGATGCTGAACTTTTCTCATGGACTCTTCCACTGATGAATTGCTTAATAAAAGCCTGACTTAATTCTCTGAACGATCCAATAGAATTTGGGGGCAGACGACTGTACCATCTTTGAGCCATACCCGACAGGGTTTGAGGGAAGGCCCGACACTTTATAGCATCATTCACGGGTTGCAGCAGCAGTGCATTAGAGAATGTCCTAACATGATTAGCGGGGTCTCCCGTGCCATCATAGGCTTTGATAGTGGGCATCTTGAATTTCCTTGAGATATGGGCATTCATTATCTCTTCTGTGAAGGGTGGAGTTGGATCATCAAGATCTCCAAGGGGAAGGAGATTACTTGGATCAGTTCTTGGGACAGCAGCCCTTCTTCGTACCGGACCATCCAGATCTATAACAGGAGGAGGATTTCTCCCCCAGGAGGTATCTGGGGTCTGGTGGCCTGGTGAGCCTCCAAATCACGCCTCAGCCTTTGGATTTCAGCCTCATGAGCCCTGATCCTTTCCTGCACTTCTTGGGGATTCGCCCCTGGGGTGCTTTGGGGGCGTTGCCGTACATCGGCCATTGGCTCTTTTCCAGGACGCTTCCTTCTCGGGGCCACTTCATCATCCGAAGATTCGGAGTCTCTCTCAGTGTAAGGACCAGAAAATTCCCGATCCTCAGGGATAGGACCCAAACCTCGTATATAGGGGGGTGACTGCCCTCGTGCTTCGCTTCACCCAGCATATCCGCTTCCTCCAACCTCAGGGTGAAGGGGCATCCCATAAGGGGGGTTAGTAGTAACAATAGTTGAATATTCATACCCGACGGGTCGAGAATTCACAGGTATATGTACTTGTTGAACTTGAGGATTCGTACCTTGAATAGTCGGGGGAGTTGTCCCTGTCTGGGCTTCCCCTTGAGCAGATGCATAAGTTGAGTGGGGAGAAATCTCCACGGTTGACGAAATCACCTGAGTTGTCCCTGAAGGTGTTCCTTCCTCCAGAGCTCTAATTGTTCTCCGTGTTCTCGCCATGGTTGTTGTTGTGCTTTCCCATAGACGGCGCCAAATGTTATGGATAAAAAAACTAAGGTTATTATTTGCTGTATTTATTACTAAGATTCGGGAGCTCAAGGCCTTTAATGGCTGCTCTCGTGTTTCGTGGCTCGATCTGCCTTTACGAGATGCCTACGTATCTCTGTGAATTAGAGAATCAAGCCAAAAAACATAGTTCTGATTTGTGGGGTGAGGCCCCTTATATAGATGTTGGGAGACTTGGTATAGGAGACTTGGTGGGCAAGTCTCATAATTAGAATGGACTTTGGAGTCCTAGATAGTAGGAAACTGATTCCTTATCCTTTTAGGTCCCCTTGAGGCTAATCTATAAGGATTTATATCCTTATCGGGACTCTTCTCAATAGCTGATTTTTCCCTTATTAATTAATTACGAAATTAATTAATAATCAGGGCTTTTGGGCCTTCTTTATTTCATCAGGCCTGATCTGGTCCATCAGGCTTAACCTTTCTGGTCTGAGTATCATATATCTTTTTATTGGGCCTGGCAGCCCACACATTGCAGTATTTAATTATACTATCATAATTTATTTATCCCTATCATTATGTGAATTAAATACAGGTTTAATTAACCTTTGTGCATTTTTATAAAATCATTCGAGTAAGATAAAAACATGGGATTTGTTTTGTTATCTTCGTAATGGTCCTAGAGACTTTTTAAAAATGATGAGTGAATTTAATTGTTAGTCCTTGCATTTTTGAATTGATTTTATATGGAATATGTATTTATTAAAGCAAGTTTGCGAAATTCATATAAAATCAACCGTTCGCTCAAATTCTTATTATGAGTAATGGATAAAAAGCTAATTTTGAGACCTACGTGTTAAAATTATCATTTTCAATAATTCTCGACTTTCCGAGAGAGAAATATTTTATATTTGAATTTTTTTGCATTCGAGTAAAAAGAGAAAGAATGTGTGAGTCAAAAAGGACTTATTAGTTTACCATTTTGCCCTTGTTTTGGTGGAGTATAAATCACTCCTTCCTCCCCCATTTTTCTTCTTCTTTCCCGTGCACTCACTCTTTTCTCTCTTCTTTTCTTTCTCTCATCTCTCTCTCGAACACTCTCACTCTCTCATCTCTCACCTCTCTCACTTGCATGCAACCATTAAAACACACTCAAACACCGAGATATTGCTACCATTAGTTGTTATTTTCGGTATACACTTCGATTCCTACTTGCATGTAAGTAATTATAAAGGTTTTGTTGAGTAATCACTATGGTGGTGTTCAAGAAAAACCATTATTTGATGCATAACCATGAGAGTGAATTTAAGCGTGATTGGAGGTCATAAACTCGAGAAGAGATCCGTTATGGGCTCTCTCAAGTTCGACCACCACCAGCCATGATCCAAGGAGAGCCGGTGGATTTTCCATGGTGTGATCGTTTGATTTTAGTGTTGCATGTCATGATTTCTTGAAAATTTGGAAAAGGGTTTTGCTTCTTTGATGAAATTCAAGTGTGTGCTTGATTAAATGATTCCATTGATTGTGTTAGGAAGTAAATGAAAGTGTGCATATGATTGTTGCTTAGAAAATCAAAAATTGAGGATTGCATGTGGATTTTGCTTCGGTTTTTTGTTAAATAAAGAAGAGGAATTCGGTTTTTGTGAGTTAATCTTGTTGAACACTAAGTTTATGTGGCCTAAAAGTGATTGCATGATAGTTTTAAAGAAGATCAATTAGTGCAAGTTATTGATTAGTCCTTGAGTTGAAAATTATGTTCTTGCCGAATGAAAATAAGTTAAAAAGGGGTTAATTATTGATTAAGTAAATGCATGTTGGTTGAATGAGTTAGGTGTTGCATGATTTGGTGTTTAAGTGAATGGAATGATCTAGTTAAGAGCTAAAATAATTGGGAAATGTGATGTATTGTCTTGCATGTTAAAATCCATTCTTTTATGTTGATTTATGGAAAAACTCGAATGGGTTCTTAGGAATAAAAAGGTGAAATTAAGTTGATTTAATCGCTAAGTGAGATTTTGATTGAATGACAAAGATTAAGAAGTGTTATGTTCAAATTTTGGTAATTAAATGGAAGTGTTGATTTCGATCTTTAATGAAAGTAGGATTCAGATTTTTGGTTAAAAAGGGATGAAGTTTAAGTGCTAAATGATCCTTGTGAATTGCATTAGTTGTGTTTGTGTATATGAGGTTGAAATTGATTATATGTGGATGTGTTTTGTATGTATGGTTCGAATTAAGGAATAAAAGAAAAAGGAAATTAAATCGTTTGTTATTAAGAGCTATAAGTGATAGCTATGGTCGTAAAAGAGTTATGTTAGTATGATTTGAGAAATAGCCAAGGTTAAGCGAGTACGCTTTGATTGTTAAGTATGTAAGGATATAAAAGCTACGAGAAAAGGGATGTGCTATGCACTATGTGTTATGTGCTATGTGCTATGTGCTTATATGTATAAGCCATATTCGTATACTCGAGTCAAAGATATAGTCGAGTTATCGTATAGAGTGATCGTTCCGTGAATGAGAGTTGAGAATCTGAATAAGATTTTGGTTTTGTTGTAGATTCGGAACGTGAGGGCATTCAGGCTAGGAAAGGAAAGGATTTACTAGGTGGCAGTAGTACAACCTTCAGGAAAGCAAATCCAGTCATAGTAAGAGGCTAGCGGGGCTAGTCCAGTTTAAGGCTGAAATTATGCCGATTGATACCTTAAAGACCGGAATGGAGGTCGATACGGGCTGATCAACCGTATATAATGAAATGGAAAGATAAAGTGATCCAATCAAGGGTTCTAAGTGATTGTTTAAAAAGGGAACTGAAACTTTTGTTCAGTAAATTGATTTTGAAAATGAAAATGGTTTATATTGCTTTGAAAAGAGTTGATTATGTCATTGTGGAGCTTAAAGCTCGAGAACCCTAATTCTTGAAATTGTTGATCATATGATTGATTCTATATCTTGAAATACTGTTGCTTTCCTCTATCGAAAGATCTATTTTGATCCAATAATGATTTGTGATAAATACGGCTTTCGTCCTGTTTCGAGCCTTGTTCCTTGAAAGCCCCATACTATTCTTCAGATATCTTTCCTTATCCCAAAAAGATGGAAATCTGCCACCTAGATTAAATAAAGTAGAATGCCCTAGTTTTGTTAAAGCGTATTATGATTTGATATTGTAAAACTGCTATATAGTTACTTGCTGAGTTTTATACTCATTTGTTTTTTCTTAATCTAACCATGGCAGTTAAGCAAGAAGATGGTCAGGCTTAGCCGCACTGCTCGTAAGAGCGTACCTGGTGGTCGCTACCATGTTGAGGGCTTCTAATTGCCAGAGCAGGTAGTGGTTTTTATGAGTGAGCTCGCGCCTAGAAAGAACTGTATAAAGATATAATGGGTTATCTGTCGGTTCCTAGCCGGAATCGAGATTGTTTATTTAATAATATTTTGGGTTTGTAATTTATATTTTGTGATTGGTAGTTGTGATCTTGTCTCATACTTTATCCTGTTGATCCTATTAGTAGTTAATCGGGGTTTATGCATATTTAATTGATAGATTAGAGGTGTGTGAGTCCTCATTTCTTAACCCCGAGATTGAGGGCATCACAAGTTGGTATCAGAGCTATAGGATCTAGTCCCTGAGACAAGTTAGGATTTAAAAAGGGGTATTTTGGGAATATATCTATATCGCGAGAGAGTTCGACTCGTATAGAGTTGAGTTAGACTATTAGGTATAGTCTAAGGAAGGTGTTGATTGGTAAGGCAGAAACTAGAGTTAGGGTGTGAGTAGCTGGAAGCTTTATTTAACCCTAACATTATTTCTTGGTTGTTGTTTTATGTTTTCTCTCAGGATCCTAGTAGTGGTAGTGATTCAGACTCAGAGGTTAGTTTGACCGGTACCCCTATGGACCCTATTTCACCCTCTCCAGAGGAGCCTGTGTATGTTAGTTCAGACCCAGAGGAGGACTCTTCTGAGAGTAGTGAGATCCCCATGCAGATTTCACCCCTCAGACCAGATTCAGAGACCTCTGCCCCTGAGCCAGAGTCGGAGATGCCTAAGACTGTTCCTGTCAGTGTTGGTGGCAAGTTAGCCCAGGATCGAGACTATGTGTACTCCCGCATTCCTGAGTTGGGAGCTTTGGTGGATAGACTAGCCAGAGAGTCTAGGCAGAGTGCTTCTGTTATGGATGATGAGTGGCAAGTTCGGGTGAAGATGGTGGAGCAGGTTGCCAGGAGGAGATTGGACGAGGGACCATCCACTAGTGATGCCGATGCTGAGGCCCGGAGGCTACATAAGATCATTCACTGGATATTGGTTGTGTTGAGAGAGATTCTAGATGATTAGGCGGGACTGTTGGTTGAGCCCGTAGATTGTTATTTTTTAGCGCCGGTAGGCTTTGGGATACTTGGTCAGATGTCGGGATCCCTTTTTCATTTATCTTGTTGTATTTCAGACCAGTGTAGTAGTAGTAGTAGTTGGAAGTTAGGGGTAGATAGGGGGATGTTTTCCAGTTTTTCCTCTATTTAACACTGCTATTTATTGTACCTTGTTTCAGAACCTTAACATCCAGAATATTCTCTATTCACCCTTTGATTAAATAATTCTATTATCTTGCTTTCCTTTTTGCACCTTGATTATCTTATAAACTGTTCTCAATGCCATGTTTAAATGCAATCATGCTTAAAGATCATAAAACCCTATTCCGTGCTATGATAAAACAACACTGATATGAGAATTATATAGTAATAAGGATTGCATGCGCAAATTGGGTAAAACTTAAAACCCACAAAAGAGATTTCATAGAAACTGTTGTTATATATATACATGCAGTATTGCTAAATAATTGCTCAATCAGGTTTGTAAGAAATGGCCAACTCACCAGATCACCAAGAAGAAGAAATTCCCACCCAAGACCCAGAAATAAACCCAGAAACCACTATGATGAGCAGACTTGCTCAACTTTTGCAACAACCTGTGGCCCCTAAAATTGGAAATTTCAAGCACTTTCAATCTGTTCATCCCCCAGAGTTCTTAGGTTTGCCAGACCCGATTAAAGCGCAGTCGTGGTTGAGGGAGATGGAAAAAGCTTTTGAGTTAGCAGAAGTTAAGGATGAAAAGAACGCTCAGTACGCAAGTTATTATTTGAAAGATGAAGCAAGTTTCTGGTGGGAGTCTTCTAAGGCGTTGGTGGAAGGCAAAGACTTATCTTGGGAAAAGTTCACTGAGATGTTTCTGGAAAAGTATTTGCCAAGTTATATGCAAGATCAGTTGGAGATGAAATTTCTGGATCTTAGACAGGAGGAAATGTCGGTAGCAGAATATGAGGTGAAGTTTTCGGAATTGTCAAGGTTCGTACCTGAGTACGTGAATACGGAAGCGAAGAAGGCTAAAAGGTTCCAGCAGGGACTCAAGCCGTGGATTAGGAGTCAGATAGCAATGTTGGAGATTAAGAACTATGCTGCTTTGGTTCAGAAAGCAATGATAGTGGAAGGTGAGCAGGAAGCCGCCAGAAGAGAAAATGAAGGAAGAAAAAGGAAGTTTGAAAGCTCGGAGCAAGAGCAAGGAAGCTCAAAGTTCAGAGGGAAGTTTGGGAAGAATGGTGGAAGTCAGAACCAAAAGTTCCAAAAGTTTAGACCTGGGAATGGAGCTCAGAAGAACCGTTTCCAGAAAGCTGGACAACCGGGGAAGGATAGTAGACCCCAGATGCAAGAATACAGGAACTGTGGAAAGAGACACCCGGGGAGGTGTAATAAGCTGGACATAACATGTTTTAAGTGCAACCAGAAGGGGAATTATTCTTTAGAATGTTCAAATGGAGTAAGGAAGCCTGATTTGGCTTGTTTCAAGTGTGGCAAAGTGGGCCATATGGCCAGGAATTGCAAAGAGCCTGTGCAGAAGGCTAATATGCTCAGAATTGCTGGACTGCCGTCTCTCCCAGCACCATCAGCTCAACCCAGAGCTAGAACCTTTAGCATGAAAATGAAAGATGCGATGCAAGATGTGGACGTGGTAGCATGTATGCTTGTTATAAACTCAGTAGAAGTAAAAGTTTTGATGGATTCTGGAGCAACTAGATCTTTTATCTCTGAAAGTATTCTTGATAAGTAAAATTGTGTTGCGTACCCTCTAGAGCCTAATTTGATTATAGAGGTAGCAAATCAAGAGAAAGTTGTTGTTAATAAGATTTGTCCCGATTGTGATGTGTCTATAGAAGGTCGGCACTTTTCTGCTGACTTAATTCCTTTTAAGTTAGGAGAATTTGAGGTTATACTAGGAATGGATTGGTTGTCAAACCATTAGGCGCAAATAGAATGTAAAGTAAGAAGGTGAAGTTAAGAACCAAGGATGGTGAGGAAGTGATATTTAAAGGAAAGAGGCAAGAGAAGAAATTTCTAACGGCTATTGAGGCAAGAAGATTAATACGTCAAGGATGCGAAGTTTATTTGGCTCATGTCGTGGACGTGGAGAAAGAATCTGTAAATATCGAGGATATTCCGGTAGTAAGAGATTTTCCGGATGTGTTTCCTGATGAATTGCCTGGACTACCTCCAGATAGAGAGATCGAGTTTACGATTGACTTGGCTCCTGGTATGGAACCAGTGTCGAAAGCTCCCTATCGCATGGCGCCGGTCGAAATGAAGGAATTGGCAGCTCAGTTGCAAGAGTTGTTGGACAAAAGAGTAATCCGACTGAGTGTATCCCCGTGGGGCGCACCGGTGTTATTTGTAAAGAAAAAGGATGGAAGTTTGCGGTTGTGCATCGATTACCGTGAGCTGAATAAATTGACGATCAAGAATAAGTATCCTCTACCGCGGATCGATGACTTGTTTGACCAGTTGAAAGGAGCTTCGTGTTTCTCAAAAATTGATTTAAGATCTGGGTATCATCAGTTAAAGATCAAAGCGGAAAATATACCCAAGACAGCGTTCCGAACGAGATACGGACATTATGAGTTTTTGGTAATGGTGTTTGGCTTAACGAATGCGCCAGCTGCATTTATGGATCTTATGAACAGAGTGTTCAAGCAGTATTTGGATAAGTTCGTTATTGTGTTTATCGACGATATACTGATTTACTCCAAGACAGAAGAAGATCATACGGAGCATTTGAGGATTTCCTTGGAAATTCTGTGAAAAGAGAAGCTGTATGCGAAGTTTTCAAAGTGTGAATTTTGGCTAAAGAAAGTGCAATTTCTTGGTCATGTAGTTAATAAAGAAGGAATTAAAGTGGACCCAGCCAAGATAGAAGCCGTAATAAATTGGCAAAGACCCCAGACTCCGACGGAAGTCAGAAGTTTTCTGGGATTGGCCGGATACTATAGAAGATTTGTGCAAGATTTCTCAAACATTGTCGTTCCATTGACAAAGTTGACGAGAAAGAACGAGAAGTTTGTTTGGACAGAAAAGTGTGAGGATAGTTTTCAAGAGTTAAAGAAGAGATTGGTAACCGCCCCAGTGTTGGTATTACCAGATGATAAAGGGGAATTTGTGATATTTAGTGATACTTCATATAAAGGACTTGGATGCGTGTTAATGTAACACGGGAAGGTAATAGCATATGCGTCAAGGCAACTTAAGCCGCATGAGCAGAAGTATCCAACGCACGATTTGGAATTGGCAACAATTGTATTTGCCCTTAAGATTTGGAGGCATTATTTGTACGGGGAAAAGTGCGAGATTTATACAGACCATAAAAGTTTAAAGTATATCTTTACTCAGAAAGAACTGAATATGCGACAAAGAAGGTGGTTGGAATTGATCAAAGATTAAGATTATGCGATAAACTATCATCCTGGAAAGGCAAATGTGGTAGCTGATGCTTTAAGTCAAAAGGAAAGGTTGAATATGTTAACGTCATCGGAAGAATTAATCAAGGACTTTGAAAGGATGGGAATTGAGGTGCAGACTCCAGAATGTGGAGGTGAGGCTATGTATGCAATGTTGTTTCAACCTGAAATTTTGGAAAAGATTCGATGCAGTCAAGAGCAAGTGATGAATCGCGAAAAGGATAAGTTGACGGGAGAAAAAATTAAAGCTCAAAAGGATGGAAAAGGGATATATCGTGTTAACTCACGTATTTGGATACCTAATGTCGTGGAACTAAAGCACGAGATTTTGCAAGAAGCGCATAACTCGAGATTTTCAATTCACCCTGGGAGTACGAAGATGTACCAGGATTTGAAAGAAAATTATTGGTGGCCAAACATGAAAAAGGATATTGCGGAATGGATAAGTAAATGTTATACGTGCCAAAGAGTTAAAGCGGAACATCAAAGGCCAAGCGGATTGCTTCAGCCACTGGACATACCTGAATGGAAATGGGAGCATATAGCGATGGATTTCGTGGTAGGATTACCTAAAACCAAGTCAAATCACGATGCGATTTGGGTGGTAATCGATCGGCTGACAAAGTCAGCACGTTTCTTGCCGATAAACGAAAGGTTTTCAATAGAAAAGTTGGTCAAATTATATATGGATGAGATCGTGATGCGTCATGGAGTTCCTGTATCTATCGTGTCTGATAGAGATCCAAGGTTTAATTTGAGATTTTGGCGACAATTCCATGATCATTTGGGAACGAAATTGAAAATGAGTACGGCATATCATCCGCAGACAAACGGACAAAGTGAAAGGACAATTCAGACGATTGAAGACATGTTGCGAACCTGTGCAATAGATTTCAAAGGAAATTGGGATGATCATTTGCCCTTAATTGAGTTTTCCTACAACAATAGTCATCACGCGAGTATTGGCATGCCGCCTTATGAAGCGTTGTATGGAAGAAAGTGTAGATCCTCTACTTATTGGGACGAAGTTGGTGAGCGCAAGTTAATTGGCCCAGAGCTAGTTCAGCAAACGAAAGAAAAGGTTGAAATGATACGAAAGAGATTAATTGCAGCTCAAGACCGACAGGCAAAGTACGCGAATCAAGAGCGGAAAGATGTGCAATTCGAAACTGGGGACAAAGTCTTGTTGAAGATATCTCCTTGGAAAGGTTTAACTCGATTTGGAAAGAAAGGAAAGCTGAGTCCAAGGTACATTGGACCATTTGAAGTATTGCGTCAAGTTGGGAAAGTGGTGTATGAATTGGCGCTGCCGCCGCAAATGCAACATCTGTACAATGTGTTTCATGTATCTCTCCTGAAGAAGTATAATGCTGATGCGAGCCATGTGATCGAGTTGGAACCGGTGGAAATCCAACCAGATTTGTCCTATGTGGAACAACCAGTGCGAATTTTGGATCGAAAAGAAAGGACGCTTAGAAATAAAGTTGTACCTCTAGTTAGAGTGTTGTGGAGAAATCCACTAGTCGAGGAATCGACTTGGGAATTAGAAAGCGAAATGAAAGAAAAGTATCCCCATCTGTTTGCTTAGATTAGATTCTGGGGACAGAATCCTTTTAAGGAGGGTAGATTGTGACGACTGAGAATTTTGCGTCGTAATTAAGAGAATAAAGAATGTGTTATGTGATGTGATTATAATTATGTGACTAAGTGATGATTATTTGTCTTATCTGTATACTAGAGCTAAGGAGCGTGGATAAAAATGTTCCAATTTAAATAGTCAGCTTAGAAGATAAGCTGTGGTGTCGGGCCATCAGGTAGAACGGAACCCGTCTTAATACGGAATTAAATAATATAAAATGTGAATTATGTGTGACTGAATGAAGTGAATGAATAAGTAAATAAAGTATTTCGTCCTAGGTGACGTGTTGATTGGTAAAGATGTTGAGAAGCGTAATCGAAACGCTGAGCGTCGGGCCGTCAGGTTGAACGTGACCCGGTACGCGTAAAAGAGGATAAAGATTAAAGAGGGATAAGTTCTATGATCAGACCTGAGTCGTTATGTGACTGAATATGTGTGATTGTTTGACTGTATGTATGACTATGTGTTTTGTGTCAATTTTGTGGATTTTAAAGGAATTATGTGAATTAAATATAGGTTTAATTAACCTTTGTGCATTTTTATAAAATCATTCGAGTAAGATAAAACCATGGGATTTATTTTGTTATCTTCGTAATGGTCCTAGTGACTTTTTAAAAATGATGAGTGAATTTAATTGTTGGTCCTTGCATTTTTGAATTGATTTTATCTGGAAAATGTATTTATTAAAGCAAGTTTGCGAAATTCATATAAAATCAACCGTTCTCTCTAATTCTTATTATGAGTAATGGATAAAAAGCTAATTTCGAGACCTACGTGTTAAAATTTTCATTTTCAATAATTCTCGACTTTCCGAGAGAGAAATATTTTATATTTGAATTTTGTTGCATTCGAGTAAAAAGAGAAAGAATGTGTGAGTCAAAAAGGAGTTATTAGATTACCATTTTGCCCTTGTTTTGGTGGAGTATAAATCACTCCTTCCTCCCCCATTTTTCTTCTTCTTTCCCGTGCACTCACTCTTTTCTCTCTTCTTTTCTTTCTCTCATCTCTCTCTCGAACACTCTCTCTCACTCTCTCTCGGCTCTCTCATCTCTCACCTCTCTCACTTGCATGCAACCATTAAAACACAATCAAACACCGAGATATTGCTACCATTAGTTGTTATTTTCAGTATACACTTCGATTCCTACTTGCATGTAAGTAATTATAAAGGTTTTGTTGAGTAATCACTATAATGGTGTTCAAGAAAAACCATTTCTTGATGCATAACCATGAGAGTGAATTTAAGCGTGATTGGAGGTCATAAACTCGATAAGAGATCCGTTATGGGATCTCTCAAGTTTGACCACCACCGGCCATGATCCAAGGAGAGCCGGTGGATTTTCCATGGTGTGATCGTTTGATTTTAGTGTTGCATGTCATGATTTCTTGAAAATTTGGAAAAGGGTTTTGCTTCTTTGATGAAATTCAAGTGTGTGCTTGATAAAATGATTCCATTGATTGTGTTAGGAAGTAAATGAATGTGTGCATATGATTGTTGCTTAGAAAATCAAAAATTGAGGATTGCATGTGGATTTTGCTTTGGTTTTTTGTTAAATAAAGAAGAGGAATTCGGTTTTTGTGAGTTAATCTTGTTGAACACTAAGTTTATGTGGCCTAAAAGTGATTGCATAATAGTTTTAAAGAAGATCAATTAGTGCATGTTATTGATTAGTCCTTGAGTTGAAAATTTTGTTCTTTCCGAATGAAAATAAGATAAAAAGGGGTTAATTATTGATTAAGTAAATGCATGTTGGTTGAATGAGTTAGGTGTTGCATGATTTGGTGTTTAAGTGAATGGAATGATCTAGTTAAGAACTAAAATAAGTGGGAAATGTGATGTATTGTCTTGCATGTTAAAATCCATTCTTGTATGTTGATTTATGGAAAAACTCGAATGGGTTCTTAGGAATAAAAAGGTGAAATTAAGTTGATTTAATGGCTAAGTGAGATTTTGATTGAATGACAAAGATTAAGAAGTGTTATGTTCGAATTTTGGTAATTAAACGGAAGTGTTGATTTCGATCTTTAATGAAAGTAGGATTCAGATTTTTGGTTAAAAAGGGATGAAGTTTAAGTGCTAAATGATCCTTGTGAATTGCATTAGTTGTGTTTGTGTATATGAGGTTGAAATTGAATATATGTGGATGTGTTTTGTATGTATGGTTCGAATTAAGGAATAAAAGAAATAGGAAATTAAATCGTTTGTTATTAAGAGCTATAAGTGATAGTTATGGTCGTAAAAGAGTTATGTTAGTATGATTTGAGAAATAGCCAAGGTTAAGCGAGTACGCTTTGATTGTTAAGTATATAAGGATATAAAAGCTACGAGAAAAGGGATGTGCTATGTGTTATGTGTTATGTGCTATGTGCTATGTGCTTATATATATAAGCCATATTCGTATACTGGAGTCAAATATATAGTTGAGTTATCGTATAGAGTGATCGTTTTGGGAACGAGAGTTGAGAATCTGAGTAAGATTTTGGTTTTGTTGTAGATTCGGAGCGTGAGGGCATTCAGGCTAGGAAAGGAAAGGATTTACTTGGTGGCAGTAGTACAACCTTCAGGAAAGCAAATCCAGGCAAGTAACTCTGATTACTTGTGTAAATGATTATAAAGAGAATGTTGTTCATACCATGTAGAGTATTGAACTGTTTAAATATGAAACCCTTGCTTTATGAAACCCTGATATTGATTTGAAGTACCCTTGTTCTTGATATCCTGTTATTGATGAGCCTATTGATTTCACCCTTTCGTTATCTGTCTTTTCTGTTCAATTTACCTATTAAGCCATGGATTGTATTGAACCTTTGATTATCCTTGTTAACCCTGTTTAATGATACCCTGTTTCTCTTAATCTCCCTATTGATCCCTACACCAATGTTAATCCCTCAAATTTAGTGTTTTGTTATCCCTGATACATAATTCTTATGAATTGTTCCTTGCGTATCTTTGAATCACTCCCTGAACTTTGTTTCCTTAAAAATCTGATCTAAGAATGAGTTTCGACTTGAAAGAGTCTGAATGATTTCAAATGTTTGGTAATGATAAAATGAATTTTTGAAAACCTACTTGTTTTTCCAACTCAAGGTTTTCCAAATGAATTCCTGATGGATTGGATTGGGACGTAAGAGGCTAGTGGGACTAGTCCAGTCATGGTAAGAGGCTAGCGGGGCTAGTCCAGTTTAAGGCTGAAATTATGCTGATTGGTACCTTAAAGACCGGAATGGAGGTCGATACGGGCTGATCACCCGTATATAATGAAATGGAAAGATAAAGTGATCCAATCAAGGGTTCTAAGTGATTGTTTAAAAAGGGAACTGAAACTTTTGTTCAGTAAATTGATTTTGAAAATGAAAATGGTTTATATTGCTTTGAAAAGAGTTGATTATGTCATTGTGGAGCTTAAAGCTCGAGAACCCTGATTCTTGAAATTGTTGATCAAATGATTGATTCTATATCTTGAAATACTGTTGCTTTCCTCTATCGAAAGATCTATTTTGATCATATAATGATTTGTGATGAATGTCGGCTTTCGTCCTGTTTCGAGCCTTGTTCCTTGAAAGCCCCATACTATTCTTCAGATACCTTTCCTTATCCCAAAAAGATGGAAATCTGCCACCTAGATTAAATAAAGTAGAATGCCCTAGTTTTGTTAAAGCGTATTATGATTTGATATTGTAAAACTGCTATATAGTTACTTGCTGAGTTTTATACTCATTTGTTTTATCTTAATCTAACCATGACAGTTAAGCAAGAAGATGGCCAGGCTTAGGCGCACTGCTCGTAAGAGCGTACCTGGTGGTCCCTACCGTGTTGAGGGCTTCCGGTTGCCAGAGCAGGTAGTGGTTTTTATGAGTGAGCTCACGCCTAGAAAGAAGTGTATAAAGATACAATGGGTTATCTGTCGGTTCCCAGCCGGAATCGAGATTGTTTATTTAATAATATTTTGGGTTTGTAAGTTATATTTTGTGATTGGTAGTTGTGATCTTGTCTCATACTTTATCCTGTTGATCCTGTTAGTAGTTAATCGGGGTTTATGCATATTTAATTGATAGATTAGAGGTGTGTGGGTCCTCATTTCCTAACCCCGAGATTGAGGGCGTCACAGTCCATCAATCTGCGGATGATACGCAGTACTCATTTTCAACTTAGTTCCCAAATGATCATGAAATTATCGCTAAAATATTGAGTCAAATCTCGGATCTCAATCGGATACAATAGACACTGGTACTCCATGACGCATTACGATTTCATTCAAGTATATTTTGATCAACTTTTACAATGAAAATCTTTTGTTGATAGGTAAAAATGCGCGGATTTTTTCAGTCAATCGACTATTACCCATATTGCATCATGAATAGACTTGATCTTTGGAAATCCTACCACAAAATCCATCGCAATATGCTCCCATTTCCATTCAGGTATGTCTAGTGGATGAAGCAATCCACTCGGTTGTTGATGTTCCGCTTTTACTCTTTGACACGTAGAGCATTTAATTATCCATTCCGCGATTTCCTTTTTCATGTTCGGCCACCAATAATTCTCTTTTAAGCCCTTGTACATTTTCGTACTTCCAGGGTGAATCTAAAACCTCGAGTTATGCGCTTCCTGAAGAATCTCGAGCTTTAATTCCACAACATTAGGAATCCAAACACGTGAGCCAACACAGTATATTCCTTTCTCATCCTTTTGAGCTCTAACCTCTTCTCTTGTCAATTTATCTTACTCGTGGTTCATCACTTGTTCTTGACAATATCGAATCTTTTCCAAAATCTCTGGCTGAAATGTCATCGCATACATTACTTCAATTACAAGTTCTGGAACTTGTAACTCTATTTCCAACTTCTCAAATTCCTTGATCAACTCTTCAGACGAAGTTAACACATTCAATCTTTCCTTGCGGCTTAGCACATCCGCTACAACGTTCGCCTTTCCGGGATGATAACTTATCATACAGTCGTAGTCTTTAATTAACTCCAACCATGTCCTATGCCTCATGTTCAATTCATTTTGCATAAAGATATACTTCAAGCTCTTGTGATTCGTATAAATCTTATACTTTTCTCCATATAAATAGTGTCTCCAAATCTTAAGAGCAAATACAATTGCTTCTAATTCCAAATCATGCGTAGGATACTTCTGTTCGTGCGGCTTTAATTGCCTTGACGCATATGTTATTACCTTTCTGTGTTGCATTAACACACAATGTAGTCCTTTATACGAAGCATCGCTGTAGATTACAAACTCACCCTTCTCATCGGGTAAGATCAACACTGGTGCGGTTACTAATCTTTTCTTTAACTCTTGAAAACTTTCCTCACACTTATCCATCCAAACAAACTTCTCATTCTTCCTTGTCAACTTAGTCAATGGGACAACAATCTCAGAAAAATCTTGTACGGATCTTCTATAATATCCCGCTAATCCGAGAAAACTTCTTACCTCTGTGGGGTTCTTTGGCCTATCCCAATTCATCACAACTTCTATGTTTGTGGGATCTACTTTGATACCTTAACTACTGACTACATGTACGAGAAACTGAACTTCTTTTAACCAAAATTCGCATTTAGAAAACTTCGCGTATAACTTCTCTTTCCTTAAAATCTCCAAAGAAATCTTCAAATGTTCCATATGTTCAGCCTCTGACTTGGAGTATATCAAGATATCATCAATAAACACTATCACAAACTTATCCAAATATTGCTTTAACACTCTATTCATAAGATCCATAAATACAGCTGGCGCATTCGTCAAACCAAACGCCATTACCAAGAACTCATAGTGTCCATATCTCGTTCGAAATGTCGTCTTGGGTATATCTTCTGCCTTGAACTTTAATTGATGGTATCCATATCTTAAATCGATCTTTGAGAAACAAGTAGCTCCTTTCAGCTGATCAAATAAATCATCAATTCGTGAAAGAGGATACTTATTCTTAATAGTCAACTCTTTCAATTCGCGATAATTGATACACAATCTCATGCTTCTGTCTTTCTTCTTTACGAATAGCACTGGTACACCCCACTGGGATACACTCGAGCGAATTACTCCTTTGTTAACAATTCTTGCAATTGCGTAGCTAATTCCTTCATCTCGGCAGGCGACATTCGATAGGGAGTTTTCGAAACTGGTTCTGTTCCAGGAGCTAAATCAATCGTGAACTCAATCTCTCGATCCGGAGGTAGTGTGGCGCCCTCCAAACCCGGGTCAGAAGTTTGGGTCCACAACACATACACAATATATAAACCTGTATAAAAAATCCCAACCTTAAATTCTATTATAACGTACCAAATCCCAACTAATTTAACTTACAACTGATACTGAAATTATTCTTATAATCTTACTATCTCACTACCAAATGAAGCTCCTGCTAGCTCGATCCAACTCAAACTGGAATCCTAGCTCGCACTTTGGACTGAGGGACTTAACTATCATCCATATCCTTTTAAACTGTAAAATATATAAAAAGATTCGCAAGAGTGAGCTAACTAGCTCAACAAGTCACAATAACGATAACTTAGGTTAAACAGTGATCAAATGAGATGATTCAGAGGAATCAAGTTTCTTTTTAACTAATCATTAGAATTGGATATTCATTTTAAGTTTTAAAAACCAAGGTTAGGCTGCTGATCAGTCACGCACTAACCCCGAGAGAAGCACACAGCTCTGCTCTACGAACTGGATCCAAGGCACACATTGGCCTAATTCGACCACGAATCTGGTCTTACCATGAATCTGGTCCACATAAAGAAAACTATCCAATTCTAAAACAATACAGTATAATAAACAATGTAATGCAATAAGCAAGATCATAATCAACAGTGATAAAACATTGGTATAAAAGCTTAAAGCGATTCATGAGTATCACAAGGGTATATCAAGGTATGTATAAGAAATGGTTTTCAGCCTGTAAGAGGATCAATTATTAGATGGATAATGATTTAGCAAGATTTAGTTCTTTGATGTTATAAAGAATGATTGGGTATAAAAGTTTCTGTGTTTTCAAACAATTTTGTTCCAGTGTTTGGTGTTTGGTAGTTATACATTTGGAAAGTAGTATCATATTTGTGTGGTTTGGTATCTGAAAATCAACAAAGGATGGTTTACAAAGAATAAGGCTTATAGCTCACAGATCAAATGATGTAATTTGAGTTCAAGGTTGTATGATTCAAGGTACTTTTAATATGAAACAGAACTATTTTGAATACTTAACAATATGTCACGAGAGAATTTAAAAATATTTGCATTGTATTTCGAAAAAGGTTTAGAAGTACTTGCCTTACAGGGCTTTACAACTATTACTGATCAACTCTGAGTTGAATCTGCCGCTCAGGCTTTAACGTCCAACCACTAGATCACATTAGGTTCGACTTCGACACTCAGGTGTTTTTCTGTCGAAACTCTACTGAGCTCGTTGACTGACCACTAGGTTATCTTTAGTCCAATGTCCACTTTCGGTTTCTCGACTAGAACCTACAGGGGCGAAATACTCTATGTTAGACACTCAGTTATGCTTGACATATCCCCGCTACAACCTACCCATACGATAGCATATTCCGACTCGTAATTATATACATTACTATAGTACACGTAACATACAGGATTCATATACTCAAATCTCGCTTCAATGTTCATTTTCAGAAAACACATTTATTCATCCTTGTATGAAATTAGGGTTATTGGTTTTGGTAAAATGTTTCATCACAACATACAATCAGGTTTAGCATAAAACATAAGTATATATTTACTTATACTCGCTCGACGTCCCGATAATTACTGGATACGCCTCCGCATTTTCATAGTGGATTTGCCGGAAAATCGGGCAGCGTCTCCTTTGTTTATCGGACTACCCGTCGAACACAATATCGACGTCAAATCAATTCACAACAACTACAATGACAACCCAAATCACAATCCAAATGCACGAATCCCAATCACCGATATTATTCAATTATTACTATCATTCGCATTTTATATTTTTATTCATATTAGGACTCAGAATTGGATCATCACTGTCCACCGTCGACTCGCCGAAGCTCATCGTCGACGGCGGTAAAACTTCCGGCTACCCGAATAATTTCGGGTTTCCGACACAACTCCTACCGATTACTTGTTAATAATTTTTGAACGATCTATTTATTTCACTAATTTCTCTCAAATGAATTTCCCTGCAGAAAAATAATATTTATATAATAAAGATTTTAACCATACAGTCACACGCGCTAAATGAGCTAAAGAGAAAGGAAAATAGAGGCACAACAAAGAAAGTAATAGGGACAACTACACGCATGTACACAACACCCACCACCCAGTTGCCACCACCGCCTCGTCGGAAAAGTCGAGAGAGGGCCGCAATACAGAGAAACAGAGCCAAACACACAGACAACCTCACCCATAATAATCAGAAAACATATATACATATACAGGGCATAAAAGCATATACACAGTCTAATCAATCAAAGTAAGGCGGCCGGAAAAAATGAAGGAATCACCGGAAACAACCGGTTGAAACTCACCGGAAACGCATGGTGAAGCAATAGAGAAACAGGGGAAGAGATAGAGAGGAAGGAAAGAGATCGAGAGAGATAGGAAGAGAGATTGATGTGGATGTCTCCCAATAAAAGAAAAGAGAAGAAAAATTAAAATATAACAAACTGTACTGCTGCCACGTATCGAATATTGAAGGACACGCAGCAAAATAGGAACCCAACACATGTCCTGCTATCTCGATTTTTCCGAAAATTCGTGATATATCGAACCAAGTTGCGGGTAATATAAACTCGAAAAATTATCAAAATAGTTTTAAAATATCATAAATAATTCAAAGTTATTAAAATAAAATTTTCATAATTTTTTAAAGTATTTTTGAAACGCAACTCATATCCGCATTTCACAATTAACGAACCGAGCTGCACTTAAAACAAATTCAGAAAATTACGAAAATAGTTTTAAAATATTACAAATATCCCGATGTTTATAAAAATATGAATTTCGAAAATTTAAAACAATTTTTGAAACACAATTTATACCCGCTTTTAGGAATTAAACGAATCGACACGCCGGTGAATTAATCCCGAAAATTTCCAACATAATTTTAAAATTCTCGAAATATTTCAAACTTAAATAAATATGAGTTTCATAAGTTTTGAAGAATTCGGAAATTAAATACAGATTTTACGGATTATTATAATCAGAAAATCACTCAGGGCTAAATAATTAATGAAATATTAGTTTCTAAATTTTATAAAATCTTAAAAATAATTATTTTAATTATAGAACCATAAAAACAATTTTAAAGATATTCTAAATATTTATGCAATTAAATTTGCACTAAATCCACTTTTGAAATTGAAAACAATTCAGTACGGCTTCATAATTAATCACACGGACAATCCGGTACACCATAAATCACACATTAATTAAACAATACATAGCGGTCAAAACCAATACACATATTTTATTCATTTAATAATTTCCATAATCACATATTTAAATAATTCAAAAATACACGAGTCGTTATAGGTAGTCCAGGTAATTCATCTAGAAATACATCGGGAAAGTCTTTAACTACCGGAATATCTTCAATCTTTAAAGATTCCTTCTCTACATCCTTTACATGATCCAAATAAGCTTCGCATCCTTGTCGTAGCAATTTCTTTGTTTGAATAGCCGTTAGAAACTTCCTCTCTTGCCTCTTTCCTCTGAATATCACCTCGACTCCATCCTTGGACTTCAATTTCACTTTCTTTCTTTTACACTCTATTTGCACGATTTTGACAACTAATCCATCCTAATATAACATCGAATTCTGCTAACTTAAATGGTATTAAGTTACCAGAAAAACGTCGACCTTCTATAACTATATCACAATTGGGACAAATTCTATTTGCAGTAACTCTTTCTTGATTTTCTATGTAACACCCCCAGATACGGGGTCGGGGATCCGGGTCGTCACGGCCTTTCTTTCCACAATATCACTTCACTTAATTAATAATAATAACCTTATGTTGTGACCCCACACTAACACACACCACAACCCGTTATACTCTCAGAGATGAAATAGAAATAAGTACAAGTCTTTGAATCCACAATTTAAAAGTTATTACAACCCAAAATGATTACTTGATAAATTAACAGTTAATTGCCATTATCTGCCACAAGTTATAATTATACATAATTTGATTCTCAAAATAGAATGCCTGATCTACCAATAGATCTACCTCTGCAGCTATAGCACCTATAACATCATCGGGAAGACGCGGGACGCTTCCCACGCGCTTGCGCTAGGTCTGCTGGAGTCTTGCCATCTTTCCTAACTGTTGTTGTGTGATGAAGAAATAAAGCAAGAGTGAGCCTTACAACTTGCAAGATAATATATAGTGATAACAATAATATAAGTATCTAAATGGATACTTACTAGAATCTTTTATCATGCGTAAGATAATTACTTACTAGATATAAGTAAAAACAAGGGATGAAGTTACCAAATACTTCACTATACTTATATCATTTAAAAAGCTGCTTGAACTACCCCTGTTCAAAGTATAATGAGCTTTCAACAGTTCATCAGATAGATGAGACTACAAGACAAGATTTGAATAGATTAAATCTTTGAAATTTTATTAAAGGAAATGAAGTCATGATATACTTCATTAAGTTCTGATATATATATATATATCCACATATACATCTTCTTTATACAATTTCCTGAAAACCTCTGTCATGTAAAGTATGAACAGAATTGCAATATCCAATAAATTTGGAAAGGAAAAGAATTTGGCATAAACCAGATATCTTGCTGATCAGGCAAAGATACCAATAAGTAACCTTTTCTACTAGTAGATGGACGAATTCCCCATTGGTCAACACCCTGGTCGTAATAGGACCTTATGCTGGACTGCCACTCAGCCACTTATGCATTTGATGGACTCCCACTGAGCCACTTACACTATCATGGACGCCCACTGAGCCCATGTTGCTTATGCCGACTCAATAGATGGACTTACTTCCCGAACGTTGGGTAAGTAATCAATTCATTTACCAAAACTGCAACCGTGTTGCGAATATAAAATACACCACAGAGACGGATCCCTCAGGTTTTGAGCGAGTATTTAAATCCCCTTAAAAAGGAAGATCTTAAATATAAAAATGAGTTTTGGGATCCGCTCTAACTTTTAAAAATCATTTTGAAGACTCGAAAACACTTTAAAGAGTGTTTGGAGTAAAGCTGATTTAATGAAGTAAATCAGTCCCCAGAATATTTAGAAAATGTCTGAATATTATTATTTAAATAATATTCCCATAAAGAATAATCTTTATAAAAATAATTGAAGTAGAAGTATTAAAACTTATACTTGAAACGAGTATTAAATAACCAAAGATATACTTATATGAAAGTACTATCTTTAATTGAATAATTGAAAATAAGTTTGATTATTGACACCTTATTCTTTAATAAAATAAAGAATATATCTCAACAAATAATCGGAGTCATAGATCCTCAAATGAATATTCAAATAATATTCAGTAAATAATATAAACTGAGTCATAAGCCCTCGAATGAATATTCAAAATAATATTCATTTAATATAAAGGAGTCATAAGCCTTCGAATGAATATATTCAAAATAATATTCATTTAATATAAAGGAGTCATAAGCCTTCGAATAATATTCGAAATAATATTCAATAATAAAATAAAGTTAAAGTTATCGAATAAACCTTATTCGATTAATAGTTTTGAAAACTATGACCATATATATATATAAGTATATATATATATTTATATCCATATATACAAAAATCTACTCGGGATCCTTGACTCCCGGTTTTAGAAAATATTTTCACCTTTGGGTCCCTATACTAAGGGTATATGCAAATTACCGCTATCCTCTAGCATAGGTATTATCAACAATTATATATGGAAAGAATACGAAACAGGCATGCATATATATATACCATAGCAGCATGCTTCAATATATAACAACATTTGCTAATAACCAACATGCATCTATCGCAAGATAATGCATATACACATATACATCACAACAACAGTATAACGGGTAGAAAACTTGCCTGAGCGACTTGGGATGATAAAAGGCTCGGGACGAGTTTGGTAACCTATAAACAACAAGTAAGTTGGAATTAAACCAAAGTCACTTGTAAATCTATACTTTAACTAACTTAGACTCTAACGCTTATTCTGCGCTTACTGATTCTCTTAAGTCACTCAAGTACCCTCGGCTCCACCATTTTTAATAATTTAACCTTTACAAGTTTTAAGGAGATTCCTTCGCGAGTGTCTTACCAACTGCCTAACACACTTACCATAAATGTTTCATACATTAATTAACCCTTTTTGATCTTTAACCTATGTTTCAAAGTAAGGCGAGGGGAAAAGTTTTGTTCGCGAAACGCCGTTACATGAAACGGTCGTTTCTCCTAAACCGTGCATCGGAATCGAACGAACTATATATCAAAACGAAGCTCGTAACATGAGCTATCTAAACATGACAATGGTCATAATCTAGAAGGGGGTTCTCGGGTCCTAATGTTATGCACAAAAACAGTCTAAAGAAAATCGGACGTTACGACGGCTATGTTTACGCGATTTCCCAATTTTAAATCATTCAAAACCAACCCAATTCAACCTCAAATCCAACATACAACCAACATCCATCCTTATCACATCATAACAACCCCAACCAATTCAATTTTAACATTCATACTTATGCCTAAACTTAACTTTAACCATACTTAAGTTCTTTTAATCAAAACAACAACATTTACCATTCCAATTCAATACCATTTCAAATCCCAAACTCTAAATCATAACATCAAGCTACAATATCACCCTACTAATCAAAATCATCTTATAATACATAGGAATCTAGGGTTTGGAGATGATATACCTTCCTTGAAGTGGTGGGAGGAGCTAGGAAGCCTTAAGAAGCTTTGAGAAGTCTTAGGAATGCTTGGATCTTCAAGGAAAACAAGAAAAATTTCAAGTTAAAAACTTGAAAACACTATTCATAGACTTCTTCTTTGATTAAGTGAAGAAGATGGAGAAGGAATTGATGGCTTAAACTCATGATATAGCCCTAACTAAGCATGAAGATGATTAGGGAATTAACTCACCAATTTAGGAGGCTTGGATCTTGATTTTGAAATTCTTGCCCTTTAAAAAGCTAAAAAGCCGAGAGCAAAAGATGAACAATGCCTTGGTTTCTTTTTGATTTTGATGAAAAATGATTTTGCTTGGCTTGGTTGACTTGTTTTTAGGTTTGATTTAGTTAATTACCTTGTTGCCCTTGAATTTGTGTGGTTCTCATTCAACCACACCTCCTTCCTTCCCGTGTCATGCCTATGTCATGTTGTGATGTCATCTTTCCCTCCTTGTCCTCCTCTCATTGGTTGGGTGACATCACTCCCTCTAATCCCTTTGCTTAACTTCCTAATCATTTGCCTAATGACCGCTGATCTGTTATACGGTTCGCTTAACTTTCGTTCTCGTTTATCGTTTGAAGGATCATACCCGGGATCTTATTACTTAGGTTCCCTTAACCTTTTTCAATACATTATATTCCTTTTTATGATCCTCTATTATAATCCTTTAATTTAAATCCTTTTTATCCTGTTACCTTATACTCAATCCTTTCCGTATCTAGTGGATTTCCGGGAAAAATCCAAGTGTTCGGAAATTGGATTCTGACGATCTTTACATACACTTATATACCACATAGAGTACTAATAATATCCCAGAAGATCAATAACAGAACCCCTACATAGTGTGGCATGAAAAGTTTTCTCATTCAGCAAAAACACTATTCACAAGGGTTACAAAAAGTTGAAAATTTTGGGGGTTATTACAGTCTCCCCTCCTTAAAAGGATTCCGTCCCGGAATCAAACAGAAAATAAATGGGGGTACTTTTCTAGCATTGCGCTCTCTAGTTCCCAAGTTGATTCTTCCACATTATGATTCTGCCATAGTACTCTGACTAGCTTGATCACTTTATTCCGAAGTACCTGCTCCTTCTTATCTATAATCCTTACTGGCTTCTCCACGTAAGTTAGATCTGGCTGTATATCCACCTGCTCGTACTCCACTATATGTCTGGCATCCCGATGATACTTCCTTAGCATTGACACATGGAACACATTATGAACTTGTTGCAAATTAGGGGGTAAGGCTAGCTCGTAAGCTAACTTTCCAATCCGTCTTAATATCTCAAAAGGTCCAATGTATCTTGGGCTTAGTTTTCCTTTCCTTCCGAACCTCATTAATCCCTTCCAAGGGGATACCTTTAGCAGTACTAAGTCCCCTACTTCATATTCCTTGTCCTTTCGGGCTAGGTCTGCATATTTCTTCTGTCTGTCTTGGGCTGCTACAAGTCGCCCTCTGATAAGATCCACTATATCTTTGGTCCTTTGGACCACTTCGGGTCCGAGCATCTTCCGCTCTCCTACTTCATCCCAGTATAAGGGAGATCGACACCTTCTTCCGTACAGGGCCTCATAAGGCGGCATTCCGATGCTAGCATGAAAGCTATTGTTATAAGAAAACTCGATCAACGGCAAGTGATCATCCCAACTCCCTTTAAAGTCTATTGCACAGACTCTCAACATATCCTCTAGTGTCTGGATGGTCCTTTCACTCTGCCCATCCGTCTGGGGATGGTACGCGGTACTCATATTTAACTTGGTCCCCGCGCATTCCTGAAAGCTCCTCCAAAATCTGGAGTTGAACCTGGGGTCTCGGTCTGAGACAATGGACGCTGGGACTCCATGTCGCGTCACTATTTCCTTAAGGTAAATGTCCACCAGTCTATCGACTGTGTATCTCTCATTGATAGGAATGAAATGAGCTGACTTTGTCAGTCGGTCTATAATTACCCAAATGGCGTCGTGATTGGCTTTCGTCCTTGGCAATCCTACAACAAAATCCATCGCTATCTGTTCCCATTTCCATTCGGGAATCTCCAGGGGTCGTAAGAGTCCACTGGGTCTCTGGTGCTCTGCCTTTACCCTTTGGCAAGTCAAACATTTGCTTACCCATTCTGCTACGTCCCTCTTCATGTTGGGCCACCAGTAATATTCCTTCAAATCCCTATACATCTTGGTACTTCCCGGGTGAATGGAATACCTTGAACTATGGCTTTCATCCAATATCTCATCTTTAAGCTCTTGAACATTCGGAACCCAAATCCGGTAGGAGTACCTCATTATCCCTTTATCATCTTTCTCAGTATGGATCTCCTCTCCAGTCATCGACTCTCTGCCTTCATTCATTATTTTCTCTTGGCACAATCTGATCTTTTCCAATAACTCGGGCTGCATTGAGATCTCAAAAAGCTTTTCAGTTCCGGTTCCGGTTACCTTTACTTCTATTTCCATTTTCTCAAAATCCCTTATCAATTCTTCCGAAGTCGTTATCATTCTGAGTCTTTCCTTTCTACTAAGGGCATCAGCCACCACATTGGCTTTCCCTGGATGATAGAGAATCTCACAATCATAGTCCTTGATTAGTTCTAACCATCTCCTCTGGCGCATGTTGAGCTCTTTCTGCGTAAATATGTACTTGAGGCTCTTATGGTCTGTGAAAATCTCGCACTTCTCTCCATACAAGTAGTGCCTCCAAATTTTTAAGGCAAATACTATTGCCGCGAGCTCAAGGTCATGAGTAGGATATCTAACCTCGTATTCCTTCAGTTGTCTCGACGCATACGCAATCACTTTACCGTGCTGCATAAGCACACACCCTAGTCCTTTGTGCGACGCGTCACTATATATCACAAAATCTCCTTTTCCGTCCGGCAATGCCAATACCGGAGCCGTTATCAACCTTTTCTTTAATTCCTGAAAACTGTTCTCGCATTTCTCCGTCCATTCAAACTTCTCTGTCTTACGAGTAAGTCGTGTCAAAGGGGCTGCGATCTTCGCAAAGTCCTGTACAAATCTACGATAGTAGCCGGCCAATCCTATAAAACTCCTTACCTCTGTGGGTGTGGTTGGCCTTTCCCAATTTGAGACCGCCTCTATCTTGGAGGGGTCGACCAATACTCCTTCTTTATTGATCACATGTCCTAAAAACTGTACTTCATTCCGCCAGAATTCACACTTCGAGAATTTGGCATACAACTGCTCCTCTCTGAGTATTCCTAGAGCTATCCTCAAATGCTCTGCATGTTCTGTCTCAGTCCTTGAGTAGATCAAAATATCATCGATAAAAACTATCACACATTTGTCCAAGTACTTCTTAAATACTCTATTCATTAAATCCATGAAAGCCGCTGGGGCGTTGGTTAATCCAAAGGACATTACCAAGAACTCATAATGCCCATACCTGGTACGGAACGCTGTCTTGGAAATATCTTCGGGTTTAATCTTTAGTTGGTGGTATCCAGTTCTCAGGTCGATCTTGGAAAAATAAACAGCATCCTTTAGCTGGTCGAACAGATCGTCTATTCTAGGTAATGGGTACCTGTTCTTTATGGTTAGCTTATTCAACTCTCGATAGTCTATGCACAGCCTCATGCTCCCATCTTTCTTCTTAACAAATAAAACTGGTGCTCCCCATGGAGACACACTGGGTCTTATCATACCCTTATCCAAGAGTTCCTGCAATTGGATAGCTAATTCCTTCATTTCTAACGGGGCTAACCGGTAAGGTGCTTTTGAAACTGGTGTCGTCCCTGGGGCCAACTCAATAGCAAATTCAATCACTCTATCAGGTGGTAATCCCGGAAGGTCTTGTGGGAATACATCTTCAAATTCGTTGACTACTGGAATATCTTGTAAGTTGGGCACCTCCTTCTGCGTGTCCACCACATAGGCTAGGTAGGCCTCATTTCCTTTTCGTAGCATCCTTTTAGCCTGGGTCATAGTCAAAAATTTCTGCGTCTGCCTCTTTCCTCTAAATATAACTTCTTTCTTCCCTGGGACATTTAGCTTAACTTTCTTCCCTTTACAGTCTATCTGAGCATCATTGCTAGATAGCCAGTCCATTCCCAAAATTACATCAAACTCCCCTAATTTAAAAGGAATCAGATCAACACTAAAAGATTGCTCCCCTATGCCTATCTCACAGGCGGGGTGAATCTGGTTAACAGGAATAATTTCATGATTGGCTATTTCTACTTGTAAGGGTTCTATCAAGGGTTTAGCCTTAAGTCTTAACTTACGCGCAAGGTCCTTTGATATAAAAGATTTAGTTGCTCCTGAATCAAATAAAACGTTTGCACTGACTGAATTTAGAGAAAGGGTACCTGCTATCACATCTGAATCTTTTATAGCATCCTGGACTGTCATGTTGAAAGTCCTTGCAGTAGGTGGCTTATTAGAAGCAGCCCTGCTTGCTCCCGAAGCTGCTGGTTTGTTCATTGGGCATTCCCTCTTCCAATGACCCGGGCGTCCACACTGATGATAAGTGGTGGTTGGAATAACGGCAGGGGTTGATGATGGGCACTTAGTTGAATAGTGGCCTTCCCGACCGCACTTAAAGCAGGTTACTGGCTTTCCTTTACACTCCCCAGTGTGATTCCTTCCACATATGTTACAGGCTGGCAATGGGGGTCGAGACTGGTTGGGATAGGACATTCTTGACTTCTGGCCGCCCTGGCTCACGCTCACACTCATTGGCCGCTTAAACCCAGTGTTCCTTCCTGGTAGGGACACTGCTCCTCGATTAAATCTAGTTGGGAAGCTTCTTCCTGCGGAACCTCCACCCATGCTCATACTTTTCCTCTTTATTCCTTTCTTCTCTCTTTCCTTCTGTATCTGTTCACTTCCGACTTCTACAATCGTTGCCTTTTGCACAAGAGTGGCATAGTCCGTAAGCTCAAGGATTGCCACCCTATTCTGAATCCACGGTTTCAGTCCCTGCTGAAACCTCCTAGCTTTCTTTTCCTCGGTGCTCACAAACTCCGGCACAAACCTTGATAACTCAGTAAATTTCGCTTCATACTCTACTACAGACAAGTTATTCTGCTTTAGCTCCAAGAACTTGAGCTCCATCTGGTTTTCCATAAACCTTGGGAAATACTTTCCCAGAAACAGCTGACTAAATCTCTCCCAGGTTATAATAGCATCTGTCTCCATGTTTTTCTTGGCCTCCCACCAGTAGTTAGCTTCTCCTTTCAGAAGGTAGGTAGCAAATACAGTCTTCTGTGCCTCATCGGTACTCAAAATCTCAAAAGATTTCTCCATTTCCTTTAACCATGCCCTTGCCTCAACTGGGTCGGCTGATCCGTGGAACTCAGGGGGCTTAAGGGACTTAAAAGCCCTGAAAGAGTTTGCCACAACATTGTTATTTCCTTGAGGGGGTGGGTTGGGTTGACGTTCCAAATTCTGCCTTAGGAGTTGCATGAACTGGCCCATGGGATCCATGCCTGGGTTTGGTACTGGTTGCTCAACCTCAGTTTCTCCTTCTTCAGCCTCTATCTCAAATCCCTCAATATCATAGGTTTCCTCTTCCTCTTCATACAGGGAGTCATCCTGTTCCACATAATCCTCATCTTCCTCTTCACTGTGTTCCTGGTTCCTATCATCCTGGTTATGGCTTCCCTGGTCCTCAGATCCAGGGTTTGCCCTAGTTCCAATCTTTCTTGGCAGCATGATTCTGATAATAATAATAAAAAAAATATATTGGGAAATCCAACGTTAGGTCACAATCATATACAACATTGTGCCCTGCACAGCTCTTATAATGGGGAGAACGTATATCGCAATTCTATTATTTTAAGAAAGTTCTAATACGAAGTGCAGTAATAATAATGATAAAAATAGTGATCCTGTCACTAATGAACTGAACCAAAGGAAACAAATATATACATAATGCGAGAAATACATAGTTTGATCTGGTCAAAAGTACAACAGTGCTACAGTCATCTGTCCCAAAAGTGATACACAAGAGTCTATCTGTCTAGTCAGAAAAAGGGATGCTATATACAAGTCAACTATCCCGGAAAATTGGCTCTTACTAAGGCCTCGGCTAACTAGATAACTAGACTATTCCATCGTCAGTCCTGAATCATACACCGGAGCGGGTCAGCTCCCATACCCTTTCCATCGCACGACGGAAGATATAGTCGGCCTGCCGCCTGGAGATCCTACCATGCCTGTCCCCCTGGAGCGATCTGAGCCTCGCTCGGGATGTGATCTCTATCCCCGTAAGCTCCCTCCTCAAGGATCGGGGTATAGAAGCCCTAGTCTCATAAGCTCGGGTACGCCTACCCGCCCTCTCTGCATCCAACTCCCTCCTGGCCTCATCCAGTCGGCCCTCGGCAACAGCCACTCGGGTCCTCAGAACATCCTGAACATATCCATGTGCTAACGAAGACTGCCTGTGGGCAGGGTCAAGAGGTGGTGAATCCGGAGCCGCTGAGGGTGCCTCTTCGGTCTTCCTAGGCTCGGAAGTATGGGTCTCTGAGCTGTCATCATCGGGAATCCAAGATAGTGGTGGAGGGGTAGGGGCTCTTACCACCAGAAGTGTGGGTAAAGGGGTACCAGCATACACTACCATAGGTCCAACACGCTCCTCAGCTACTGGGACCTCATCCGGGTCTTCCTCATCTGGAATAGCAATAACCTCTGTCTTTGACTCCTCTGAGGGGTCCTCCTCATCTGAAATAGCAATGACCTCCGTCTCTGACTCCTCGGAGGGGTCCTCCTCATCCTCCTCCATCTCAGGATCCTCCTGATCCTCAACATCTAGCAATGCCTCATCATGCTCACGCTCGAACATCTCAGGGTCCTCTATCTCAGGCGCCTACACATTAAACGAGCTAAGTTACTATCATGATACTTATAAGGGTTCCCGTAAGGGTTTTAACTGTCAGCACTACTTTAAGTAGTCCGACCATGAACTTGGCAAGAGTTCTTATTATCTTTGTGAGTTTGTTATTATATCGACGCATCATCTCTGAGGTTTATAACGCTTAGCTCTGATACCATTTCTGTAACACCCCCAGATCCGGGGTCGGGGATCCGGGTCGTCACGGTCTTTCTTTCCACAATATCATTTCACTTAATTAATAATAATAACCTTATGCTGTGACCCCACACTAACACACACCACAACCCGTTATAGTCTCAGAGATGAAATAGAAATAAGTACAAGTCTTTGAATCCACAATTTAAAAGTTATTACAACCCAAAATGATTACTTGATAAATTTACAGTTAATTGCCATTATCTGCCCCAAGTTATAATTATACATAATTTGATTCTCAAAATAGAATGCCTGATCTACCAATAGATCTACCTCTGCAGCTATAGCAGCTACAACATCATCGGGAAGACGCGGGACGCTTCCCACGCGCTTGCCCTGGGTCTGCTGGAGTCTGGCCATCTTTTCTAACTGTTGTTGTGTGATGAAGAGATAAAGCAAGAGTGAGCCTTACAGCTCGCTAGATAATATATAGTGATAACAATAATATAAGTATCTAAATGGATACTTACTAGAATCTTTTATCATGCGTAAGATAATTACTTACTAGATATAAGTAAAAACAAGGGATGAAGTTACCAAATACTTCACTATACTTATATCATTTAAAAAGCTGCTTCAACTACCACTGTTCAAAGTATAATGAGCTTTCAACAGTTCATCGGATAGATGAGACTACAAGACAAGATTTGAATAGATTAAATCTTTGAAATTTTATTAAAAGAAATGAAGTCATGATATACTTCATTAAGTTCTGATATATATATATATATATCCACATATACATCTTCTTTATACAATTTCCTGAAAACCTCTGTCATGTAAAGTATGAACAGAATTGCAATATCCAATAAATTTGGAAAGGAAAAGAATTTGGCATAAACCAGATATCTTGCTGATCAGGCAAAGATACCAATAAGTAACCTTTTCTACTAGTAGATGGACGAATTCCCCACTGGTCATCACCCTGGTCGTAATAGGACCTTATGCTGGACTGCCACTCAGCCACTTATGCATTTGATGGACTCCCACTGAGCCACTTACACTATCATGGACGCCCACTGAGCCCATGTTGCATATGCCGACTCAATAGATGAACTTACTTCCCGAACGTTGGGTAAGTAATCAATTCATTTACCAAAACTGCAACCGTGTTGCGAATATAAAATACACCACAGAGCCGGATCCCTCAGGTTTTGAGCGAGTATTTAAATCCCCTTAAAAAGGAAGATCTTAAATATAAAAATGAGTTTTGGGATCCGCTCTAACTTTTAAAAATCATTTTGAAGACTCGAAAACACTTTAAAGAGTGTTTGGAGTAAAGCTGATTTAATGAAGTAAATCAGTCCCCAGAATATTTAGAAAATGTCTGAATATTATTATTTAAATAATATTCCCATAAAGAATAATCTTTATAAAAATAATTGAAGTAGAAGTATTAAAACTTATACTTGAAACGAGTAATAAATAACCAAAGATATACTTATATGAAAGTACTATCTTTAATTGAATAATCGAAAATAAGTTTGATTATTGACACCTTATTCTTTAATAAAATAAAGAATATATCTCAGCAAATAATCGGAGTCATAGATCCTCAAATGAATATTCAAATAATATTCATTAAATTATATAAACTGAGTCATAAGCCCTCGAATGAATATTCAAAATAATATTCATTTAATATAAAGGAGTCATAAGCCTTCGAATAATATTCGAAATAATATTCAATAATAAAATAAAGTTAAAGTTATCGAATAAACCTTATTCGATTAATAGTTTTGAAAACTATGACCATATATATATTTATATCCATATATACAAAATCTACTCGGGATCCTTGACTCCCGGTTTTAGAAAATATTTTCACCTTTGGGTCCCTATACTAAGGGTATATACAAATTACCGCTATCCTCTAGCATAGGTATTATCAATAATTATATATGGAAAGAATACGAAACAGGCATGCATATATATATACCATAGCAGCATGCTTCAATATATAACAACATTTGCTAATAACCAACATGCATCTATCGCAAGATAATGCATATACACATATACATCACAACAACAGTATAACGGGTAGAAAACTTGCCTGAGCGACTTGGGGTAATAAAAGGCTCGGGACGAGTTTGGTAACCTATAAACAATAAGTAAGTTGGAATTAAACCAAAGTCACTTGTAAATCTATACTTTAACTAACTTAGACTCTAACGCTTATTCTGCGCTTACTGATTCTCTTAAGTCACTCGAGTACCCTCGGCTCCACCATTTTTAATAATTTAACCTTTACGAGTTTTAAGGCGATTCCTTCGCGAGTGTCTTACCAACTGCCTAACACACTTACCATAAATGTTTCATACATTAATTAACCCTTTTTGGTCTTTAACCTATGTTTCAAAGTAAGGCGAGGGGAAAAGTTTCGTTCGCGAAACGCCGTTACATGAAACGGTCGTTTCTCCTAAACCGTGCATCGGAATCGAACGAACTACATATCAAAACGAAGCTCGTAACATGAGCTATCTAAACATGGAAATGGTCATAATCTAGCAGGGGGTTCTCGGGTCCTAATGTTATGCACAAAAACAGTCTAAAGAAAATCGGACGTTACGACGGCTATGTTTACGCGATTTCCCAATTTTAAACCATTCAAAACCAACCCAATTCAACCTCAAATCCAACATACAACCAACATCCATCCTTATCACATCATAACAACCCCAACCAATTCAATTTTAACATTCATACTTATGCCTAAGCTTAACTTTAACCATACCTAAGTTCTTTTAATCAAAACAACAACATTTACCATTCCAATTCAATACCATTTCAAATCCCAAACTCTAAATCACAACATCAAGCTACAATATCACCCTACTAATCAAAATCATCTTATAATACATAGGAATCTAGGGTTTGGAGATGATATACCTTCCTTGAAGTGGTGGGAGGAGCTAGGAAGCCTTAAGAAGCTTTGAGAAGTCTTAGGAATGCTTGGATCTTCAAGGAAAACAAGAAAAATTTCAAGTTAAAAACTTGAAAACACTATTCATAGTCTTCTTCTTTGATTAAATGAAGAAGATGGAGAAGGAATTGATGGCTTAAACTCATGATATAGCCCTAACTAAGCATGAAGATGATTAGGGAATTAACTCACCAATTTAGGAGGCTTGGATCTTGATTTTGAAATTCTTGCCCTTTAAAAAGCTAAAAAGCCGAGAGCAAAAGATGAACAATGCCTTGGTTTCTTTTTGATTTTGATGAAAAATGATTTTGCTTGGCTTGGTTGACTTGTTTTTGTGTTTGATTTAGTTAATTACCTTGTTGCCCTTGAATTTGTGTGGTTCTCATTCAACCACACCTCCTTCCTTCCCATGTCATGCCTATGTCATGTTGTGATGTCATCTTTCCCTCCTTGTCCTCCTCTCATTGGTTGGGTGACATCACTCCCTTTAATCCCTTTGCTTAACTTCCTAATCGTTTGCCTAATGACCGCTGATCTGTTATACAGTTCGCTTAACTTTCGTTCTCGTTTATCGTTTGAAGGATCATACCCGAGATCTTATTACTTAGGTTCCCTTAACCTTTCTCAATACATTATATTCCTTTTTATGATCCTCTATTATAATCCTTTAATTTAAATCCTTTTTATCCTGTTACCTTATACTCAATCCTTTCCGTATCTAGTGGATTTTCGGGAAAAATCCAAGTGTTCGGAAATTGGATTCTGACGATCTTTACATACACTTATATACCACATAGAGTACTAATAATATCCCAGAAGATCAATAACAGAACCCCTACATAGTGTGGCATGAAAAGTTTTCTCATTCAGCAAAAACATTATTCACAAGGGTTACAAAAAGTTGAAAATTTTGGGGGTTATTACAATATCTTTTCTATGTAAATCTGCATACTTTCTCTGTCTATCTTGGGCTGCTTCCAACCTTTTCCGAATCAACACTATGACATCTCTGGTTTGCTGAACCAACTCAGGACCTAACACTATCTTTTCTCCTACCTCATCCCAATACAACAGTGATCTACACTTACGTCCATACAAAGCTTCGTAAGGCGGCATCCCAATACTGGCATGATAACTGTTATTATACGAGAACTCAATCAAAGGTAGGTGCTCATCCCAATTACCTTTAAAATCCAGAACACAGACTCTCAACATATCCTCTATGGTCTGAATCGTTCTTTCACTTTTGCCGTCCGTCTGAGGATGATAAGCGGTGCTCATATTCAACTTCGTTCCTAGGCATTCTTGGAATTTAATCCAGAACCTAGAGTTAAATCTCGGGTCTCGATCTGACACTATAGAAACAGGCACTCCATGTTTGATAATTATCTCATCCAAGTATAACTTAACTAACCTTTCCAACGAATACCTTTCATTGATCGGAAGGAAATGCGCCGACTTAGTCAACCTATCAATGATTACCCAAATAGCATCATGATTCGCTCTCGTCCTTGGCAATCCCACTACAAAATCCATAGCAATCTCTTCCTACTTCCATTGGGGAATCTCCAAAGGTTGTAACAATCCACTCGGTCGTTGATGCTCTGCTTGCACCGTTTGGCATACATGACATTTACTTACCCAATTGGCTATATCCTTCTTCATTCCTGGCCACCAAAAGTTTCTCTTCAAGTCCTGGTACATCTTAGTACTACCAGGGTGGATAGAAAACCTAGAGTTATGCGCTTCGTGCAATACCTCGTTCTTCAATTCCGTTACATTAGGAATCCAAATTCTGGATGAAAATCTATACAACCCTTGACTATCTTTTTGAGTACACAACTCTTCTCCTGTCAAAGTATCCAACTCTTGTTCCATAACTCCTTCCTGACACCTTCTGATCTTTTCCATCAATGCCGGCTGGAAAGTAACTTCATATAATTTAAAACGACTGGGAAATTTGTGTCTGTATTATATTATATTTATAATAAATAAGGTATGTTAATGTGTCATTTATGTGTGATTACATGTTAAACCCTAATTGTTATGTGTTACGTGTATTCCGTGTCATTTCTGTATTTTTAAGGTATTTTCCAGATATTTTATTTCACATTCATAGCTTTCATTTCAAACGTTTTACAACTCAAACAATGATTTTAAAGCCAGTGTTTCAAATAAAATAATGGGCCTTATTTTTCATCAAACGGCTTTTACAATTGCATTATTCTGAACATCTAGATATTTTATAATTATTCTCGTTTTACGAAAAATGACTTTTTCGGGCCCCATTGGGTGTTAAAAACCCCATAAAAATTATATTTTTATTTTTATAAAATTATAGGACTTTTATTTATACCATTTCTTTGTATTTTTGCATTATTCACAATTTTTGGGAAATTTTGGTATATATATTGTATATATAAAATATTTATAAATTAAATTTTAATACTCAAAAATTGTAAAAATTAGGGCCCAATATTTTTATTAGATGTATAATTAGCCCCTTAATTTTATTTAGGAGTATTAATTTTACAACTATAAATAGCCTAATTATTAATTAATTATAATTAATAAATCACTTAAATTCAGAAAAATATAAAAATTCTCTGTAATTCGGGTCGGGAAGAACAGGGTGGGGTCGGGAATTCAAGCCGTGATTTTGAGCAGATTACAGCACCAAAACAAGCGATTCAAGTACCCAAATCGAAGGTTTCGATCTGTTCTTTCCATTTCTAGCATCAATTTCAAGTTTTAATTCGTAGTTTTTGATTTTTGATTTCTAGGGTTTATGTTCGAATTAGAGCTTTTTGATTTCAGGGTTATTTTGATTTTTTGATGATTGATATAGCTTGGTTATGTGATTTACAGTTGATTCATGGTGTTTAATTAATAAAACAATACCTAGATAGCAAAGTTCGATTATTAGGGTTTACACCGAATTTTCAAATTATAACTCGATGATATCTGTGAATCTTTGGTTCTTGAAAGGTTAGGGCTTTGTTTGTATATGTTCTTAGCTTTAATTTGCACTATAGAACGTTAAGTTCCGTTTACAGAATCAAAAGATGGGTTTTTGGCCGGAGTTGAAGTCGGTGTTTGATCGATTTTGGCCGGAGAAGTTGTTACAGGGATGATTCCGGGATGTTTTGCTTATGATTAGATTGTTGTGTTGATTTGCAATGAAAAGCACCCAAGAACCGTATCAAACGGTATTGATTTGGGGCTGTAATTGATTCACCGGAATCCGGTGAAGTCGCCGGATTCTGGAAAAATCCGGTTATGTTCTCCATGACCCAGATGGTGACCCGGTTGACCCGTGTGGTTGACCCGGTTTTGATCTGTTTTGTCAGATGGTTGGTTTCTGACAAATATTTTTTGAATTTAATTATTTAATTATATTTTATAAAATCAGAAGTCAGTTTTTATTAATTATGAATATTAATTAAAAATCAGTTTTCAATTCTGAAAAATATTATTAATAATTCCTAAATTATTTTCTTAATTTATAAATTCGGATTCACTGATTTAATTAAGTATTTAATTATTTATTTATTATTTATTTATTATTTATTTATTATTTAGTAATTAAGTAATTATTTAACAATTAAGTATTAAAATTAATCGAATACTATGATTAAAGATTCGATAATTAGGGGAATAAAACAAATAACTCGTAATTATACGAGTAATTGAACGATAAGTTCGACTATTATTATTATTCAGACGATAGTTAATTGTTCGTAAAATATCATAATAATTACTCGTAGCGAATAATTAAATACAGATAGTTAATTTAAGTCGCATAAACTGTAATAATAACCGTAATGTTTCGATAATTATGTGAGAAACGCGAATAACTCGTAGAGCTACGAGTAGTGGATCGTTGAGTTGAAATATGATTCGAATAATAACTCATTTATTTAATAATTAACGTATCAGTTAATGATATCGATTATTTACTTATAAATAATCGATCTAATCGAATAAATAATGATAATTTGTAAATATTTGTAATAAATTGTGATTAATCCTAATAATTAAGGATTAATTATTTTAAATTATTAAATAATTAATAATTAATTATTTATTAGTTATTAGTTTATTAATTATTTAAAAGTGATTAATTATTTCGATAATTAATCACATAATTTTTAATAAATCATAACTTATTCATTTTAACTCCAAAAATTATAAAAAAATTATTTTTGACTTTGATTTTCTTAAATAATTATTCTAGAATTTAAAAATTTGTAATAATTACTTATATTGAATAATAAATTGAATTATCAGTGTTTAATTGATAATAATTCAACCGTTAGTCCGAATTGAGCGAAACGAAAGCCATTTTACTCAGAAAAATGAATTATTTTCATTAAAAATAATATTAAGACCTAATTTCTTCTAAAAATTAGTTGACTTTATTAATTTCTTGATTATCAGTCGAAATGCGTGCCGAGACGAGTTCGAAAAATTCCGGGAAAATGGGAAATGAAGCAGATGGCAAACAGCGGATTAATCAGTGAGTCGATTTTGATTCTAAAAAATTATTTTAACTATAAAAATGATTATGTGCTTATGTGCTTATGTGTATTATGTGGTTAATCGTGTCTTACTTGTTTATATGTAATATAAGAGTCAGTCATAAGCGTATGGGTAGATATTAGAAACGACATGAAGTCGATTCAAGATGTAATTGAAATACAAATTGACTTAACCAGTCTATTTTGCTAACAGAAGCTAAGCCAGCAAGGCAGGTCGAGTAGGTGATAGACGAAAGTGATTTAATTGCAGTAAGTCACGCAGAAGGCAAGTTTCTCCTCTATTCTACTTTCAGAATAGTAATATTCATTTCGAATTCTTATTACGCTTATACTCCTTTAATTCTTTTATTCATATTTCAGTTCGATTCTTGAATTATTCTCTTCATTTGAATTCATTATTCATATTCCAATTGTTACTCACAATCATTGATATATTCTGGTGATTAGGATATTTCAAAACATACCGATTATTCCGGTTGCTATTTCAGGGACTGGATAATACTACTTTTAGGATTAAGTCTACTTAATCCTAAGGACCGAGACATAACCGGATCTTTGAGATGGGCCGTAGTGCCTGGGTGCCCGACGGGATCAATATAGTGAGATATAGATCTGCACTGTATTCTGGATGATCAGCAGGGTATAGCTGCGAACTTGAGTCCAGTTTAGTTCGTTGTAATTTCCAGTAATGGCCTTCGTTCTATTCTCGTAGGGTTATGTCTTTGCAGATATACCCGGGTTACAAATTCACTTACATTGCTTTAACACTATTTATATTTTGTGGACTTGTTGAGCAATTTTTGGCTCACCCCTTTTGTTGTTATTCACCTTATTGTTTTCAGTTAAGAAGGAATATGAAACCCATCAGGACTCGCAAGAATCCTTTCAGATGGAACAAAGGTAACTGAGTTCCATTCCTTAGTCCACTCCTGTCCTCGAGGAGTTTCACTCCAAGGTACTGGTGCTTCTCTTCGAGTAAACTTCTTGACTAACTCACTTTTATGAACAGTTTGCTGAGGGGCATGTCCTGAAGGACCAGCTGCATCAGCATCTGCATTCATAGCAGTATCACCAGTAGGGTTAGCATTTGAAGCATCAGAACTAACATAATCAACATCTTCTGATAGAACAACAGTATAAGAAGTAATTGAGGCTTCAGCATCATCCTCTAAGTGCTGATCTGGTTCCAAGTTCTGATCAACAGCCATATCCTGATGCTCACCTATATTCTGATCATCAACATCTAGATGCAGAGAAGGTGTTGGAGAAAATTCTGGAGTTTTAGTAGCATCAGGAAAAGGTGTTGTAGATGGATTAATTGATGTTAGAGCTTCTAAGTAAAGTACCTCAGGCACAACCAGGTTCTGAATATCAATTTCAGCACTTGTGCCTGGATTGACAGGAGATACAGTCTCATGTACAAGAGACACAGATGGTGTGTTGGCCTTTTCTGTAGCAGCTTCATGAGTTGGAGTCAATGGAGAAGCAGTGGCTTCAGCAAATTCTGGTTCTTGTGAGATCAGAGATTCCTGATCTCCTTCCTTAGCTGCTGCTTCCTCATCATCTGAAATTGGCCTTTTAGCTCTCTGTTTCTTGTATCTCTTTGACGGTGGAGATTCCTTGGGAGGTTCAGCAGAAGTCATTCTTCTAAGCCTTTTGAGAAGCTTAGATCCCCCAATTCCAGAATCCTTCTGAGAAGAGACTTTCTCAGCTTCTTTAATAACAGGTTCTGATGCAGAAACCTGTTCCTCACTATCAGACTCATCTCTCAGAACAATCCCCCTTCTCTTCTGTGGTATTTGAGGAACAGTCTTTGTCCTCTTGGGCTTGGAAGATGAAGGCTTCACAGTAGGTGCTGAGGATGAAGGTTGAGATGTCTGTGAAGTTGTGAGATATGATTTGAGATATGTTCTGAGGGAGGGTTGAGGTATAGATGTATGAGTGGTATGTTCTGATGGTTGCTGTGGTGTTTGGGATGTGGTGGTGGGTTGTACATTAGGATAAATAGATCTATAGGTTTCAGGATCAGCATTTACCAAGATCTGTTTTACAGACTGAGGAATCTATAAAGGTCTAACCACCTTTTTCTTAAGGTCAGCATTTACCAAGTCATTAAAGGCTCGTTTTGCAATTTTAAAGGGTGGATATAAAGAACTGGCTAGTTGAGGGGCATCGGCACATCAAAAGGTATATATAAGCTGACAGAATCTAGCAAAGTAAACTACATTTCTATCCTCTGTCATCCTATCCCCTATGAAACCTATCACAGCACTTGCAAAATCAAAATGAGTTTGGTTAATAATAGCATACCCGATGTGCTGACTCATTATTGGAATGGCATCAAAGTTTGAACACTTATTCCCGAAGGCTTTAGTGATGCAGTCGAAGAAGAAGCTCCATTCTTTTCTGATATGTGCCCGTTTCAACTGTCCAAGCTTAGCCAAACTCTTTTCATACCCCAAACTGTCCATTAACTCTTGTAGAGCTGATTCCTCCGGTGTTGAAAAAGTATAGCCTTCTGGTAAATGTAAGGCCTTGCGAATTGTACCAGTTGCACAACCATTATCAAAATGCCCAGTCCGCCAAAACGTCAGAACTTGTTGGCTTGAAAAGACTGAAGGCTGGGTCAATGCATACCCAATTTCACTGTGTGCAAGAAAATCTTGCACAAAATTCAACTCAGACGGAGCTTCATCATGATCGAGAATTGCAGCATAGTTATTTGGAACGAACTTAGCTCCATCAATGATCAAATCCTTAGGTGCCATACACTGTGCTATACACTGTATTCACCCCCCCCCCCCTCTACAGTGTGTGTGTGACCTAACAAGTGGTATCAGAGCCTATCTGTTAACACACAAATAGTTTAAGATCCAAACACAATCATGTCTGAAGCAGAAACTCCAACTAAGCCCACCAAAGCTGAAGAACCTCCAAAGACACAAATTCAAAGCCGATATGAGACTATTAGAGTTCCCATATTGAGACCATCTAAATATCCCATATGGAAGGTGAGGATGACCATATTTCTGGAAGCTATAGATCCAGAATATCTTGATAGAATCAAGGAAGGGCCTCACAAACCAACCAAGCTCGCTGTTGCAGTTGCAGGTGAAGCAGCAAAGTCTGTACCAAAGGATAAGAGTGATTACACTGCTGAAGATATCGCATCAATTGCTAAGGATGCTAAGGTACGACACTTACTGCATAATGGAATTGATAATGTAATGTCAAACAGGGTAATAAACTGCAAGACTGTAAAGGAGATATGGGATGCCTTAGAAACAAGATGTCAGGGAACTAATACGATTAAGAAGAACAGGAAGACAATACTCATTCAAGAGTATGAACACTTTGACTCAAAGGCTAATAAGTCATTGACTGATTTATATGATAGATTTGTCAAACTCTTGAATGATTTGTCACTGGTTGATAAGGAGTATGATCTTGAAGATTCAAACCTTAAATTCCTGTTGGCTCTTCCTGAAAGCTGGGATTTGAAGGCCACAACAATAAGAGACAACTATAATCTTGATGAAACAACTCTTGATGAAATTTATGGAATGCTCAAGACTCATGAACTTGAGATGGAACAAAGAAGCAAGAGGAAAGGAGGAAAGTCAAGGATAGTTGCTCTTAAGGATGAAGAAGAATCCCCCAAGGCAGCTACCTCAAGGAAAGGCAAGGGTAAAGCTCTCTTCACAAAGTCTGATACTGAGTCATCAAGTTCTGAAAGTGATGATGACTCAGAATCTTAAAGCTTGCTTGAGACGGATGCTGATGAAGAGATGATGAAGCTGTGTGCTCTTATGGTGAAAGGAATCATAAAGATTGTATACAGGAAGTTCAGGAAGGGAAAGAAGTTTTCCAGGAAAGGCGCAAGTTCTGATAAGAAGAATTTCAAAAAATCTGAGGGCAGAGGAGGAAAGTCTGACAGAGGAGATTATACAAATGTCAAATGCTATAATTGTGGTGAGAAAGGCCACATATCTCCTGATTGCAAGAAAGTGAAGAGTGACAAAGGCAAGGCTCTTGTCACAAAGAACAAAAGCTGGACAGACACCTCAGATTCTGAAAGTGAGGAGAATTATGCCCTGATGGCAAATGCTGATAAGGCAAGTGCTGAAAGTAGTTCTGAAGCTGCTGAATTAAAGGTACCTCAAACTACTTATGCCTTTCATACTGATGATATTAATGAGTTGAGAAGATATCTTAAAACCATATTCATTAGTTATAGAGATCAAACTTTAACATGTGAAAGATTAGCTTCTGAAAATCTTGCTTGCAAAAAGAGAAATGATTATTTAGAAAAAGAGTTAGTCATGTTCCATCAAACTCAGAAAGATAGAGATGATACTTTCTATGTTAGGGATGAAGTGCTTAAAATGAATGAATCTCTTAAAGCTGAGTTAGAAAAGGAAAGAGAGATTATCAGGAGTTGGACTAACTCTGGCAGAACAACTCAGAATTTGTTAAGTAGTGAAAACTGGAAAGAGGGCTTAGGTTATGGAGATGATAAGAATGATAAAGGAACTGTAGATATTAAGCCTATAGTTGTTAAACAAAAGCCAAAGTTAAAACCTGTTAAGTTTGTAGCTGTAAAGTCTAATACTGAGAAATCAGAAGTTAAAATGGAATTAACTTCTGACAAACTAAAACAGGAAAAGACAACTGAAGTAAATGTAGGCTTAATTACTAAGAAGCAGCTAAAGCATAAGCTGAAAGATGTTAAGAATGTAAACAAGGTAAAATCACTTAGGAAAAATAGGAATGGAAAGGAAGGTGTGTGTGACCTAACATATTATGCTAGATTCCTTATGATGTTAGCTAACCACCTTTGTGAAGAGATTATGCTAGAGAACCCTAACAATAAATTAGATTGTTGGGTTCAAGAGAGAAGGCTCATTACAGATTTGAACAGGGCCAATCATCACAAGGATGTGCCATTATTCTATTTTCCTGTAATGCAAGCACCTCAGGTAAGTGAGGTAAGTTCATTTATCCCTACAACTATTCCAACCTCCTCAATTTCTTTGAGTTCTAGTGTGGCTATGGCAACTGTGTCAATGACCAAACAGTTGTCTACCCAAGCTACCAAACCTACAATTACTTCAAAATCCAAATCAAAGAGAGCCCCCTCTGGTATCTCTCAAAAGATGCCAGTTGCAAAATCCATTAAAGCCAAAGAGGGGAGTGTGAAGGAGGGTAAGTTAGCTGAGGGAAGGGGTGAACATAAAAGAAACCCCAAGAATAAGGTTGGAGAGTTGAGTAAATCCCAACCTAGCCACACTGCAGTTTCCCAGCAAACTGCAGTGCTTAAAAAGGATAAAAGCTCATTTCTAGCTGCATCCTCCCAAAAGGATGTAGTTATTGAACAAAGCTCTCAACCAGAGCACAGGCCAAGAGGGTTAGGGACACAAGCTGTAACATCCGGGATATCGCGTGTAATTATTTTTATTAATAAATATTTTTTATATGATTATTATGTGATTTTTGGTGAATTGTTTGATGATTAGTGTGAATATGTGAATGCTTATATGTGATACAGTATAAGGTTGCTAATTTTATTATGACCAGAATAAAATATAGATAATTACGGTATATTTCTGGTAATTTTTGGGCTGTTAAATGATTTTATATTGATTTATAAATTTATTAATTATTTTCTGAATAATTACAAAATTATTTTATAAAGCCGGGAATCGTCCGACTTCAACCGTTTTTACATTTTTACAACCCAAAAACTCTTCCGAAAACTCCTTCCTAACCTAATCTGGTAATTCTGGACATTTTCCGTGTTTTAACTTTTTTGATCCGGATAACGGTTTGACCCGTGCGCGGCCCGGCGCAAGATTCTCGATACGAGAATTATTTCGGTAAAACAACAAAACCCGTATCTTCGAAAGACGAGATATTATTACGTTATTTTCATATATAGTGTTTTATAAGAATCCCGGTTTGGATAATTATCCGATACGGGTATCGAATTGGATCGTTTTTGCAGTTACTTAGCGGCTAAGTAACTAATTTAACGATCCAAGACGATCCAAAAATGATCCAACACGATCCAATATTCCATACATATATATAGCCCTTTTATTATTTCATTTTATTCGTATAATCACAATCAATCAGGAAAACCCCGTAAAATACAGAGAAAATGTCGTATTAAAACCGCGTTCTTAAAAATCAAACGCACGAACGAAGGCGTTATCGAACTCTGATTCGGGCGTGTAATATATCAAAATGAAACTCTCAAAATCTTCTTTCTGAATCAACCATTTGTTTTTGCCCAGAAATCAAGGTATTTTTCTGATTTAATTATTTTATTTTGAATTAATTATGGATTAAAATATGAATTTTTGTTCTTGATGTTGTTTGTGTGATTTGATGGCATAATCTGGTAGATAATTTTCTCCTGATCAATTTGGTATATTATAAGTCAAAAATAGAGTTCAATAACATGTAGAAAAGTGAGTTTGATTCTCGAATTCAAAATTAGGGTTTATATAGTTTGAATGTTCTTAATTGGAATTTGGGTTTTTCTTTGATGGGGCTTATCTGTTGAAATTGAATACATGACTGAATAGATCGTAAACAGACGAATCGAATGGTGTTTATGAAATTAACGAACGATAACCGGAAAGCTCTCATCGAAAAATCAGTCATGGCGGCGTCGGAAGTTTTGATTGGATTTTCCGATTAAAATCGTTAATGTTTGATGATTTTAGCCTTGCAGATGTGTTCCTGTAGTTGTGGGGAACATTCCCTGAAAATTTGAGCAATTTCTGGTGGTAGTTTCGACTCGCCGGAAAGCTTCAGACGGCGGTGGGGTCGCCGTTAATGGCTTCCCCGCCCATCGCCGGTGAATGTAGGAGGAAGACGATGGCTAAATTACAATTTAGCCATCGTTCTTTTCTCGTATTTGCATTTCAATCCCTGCAGTTTTAAAAAATCACAAATTTTGATTTCTGTTTAGTTTTATTTTAAAAATGATATTCTTATTATTTTAAAAATCAGAAAATCGGTTATTTAACTATTTTAAATTCAAAAAATTATTTTAATTAATTATCTATTCAAATATAAATCAAAATTATTTTATTAATTAATTTTAATTAGTTTTTAATTATTTTAATTAATTGATTAATTTATAATTAATTGATTAATTAATTAATTTAATTACTAATTAATTTTAATTGATTTAATAATTAGATTTAATTGTTTAAAATTGATTTAAAAAATTCCGAAAAATAGTTTCAAGCTTTAAAATATTATTTAAAATTATTTTCAAGACTCGATAATTATTATAAAATTATTTTAAAGTCAGATTCGGGTGTTCAAACCCTATTATTTAATTATAAAATGATTCGGAGTCCAATTTTAATTCCGAAAAATGTTCAAAAATTTATAATAAATATCTGGAAAATCATTTTTACCCCGAATCTTCTTTGAAAAATTATTTTGATCAAATTCCTTACGTGTTATGTGCTACGTGTTCACTGTTTGATGCGTTATATGCCTATGTAGTTGTGGTTTGACTATTTTATTCATAACTTGCAATCCGTAAATCGGATTTGGGTGAAACGAAGGGTAGATAAAAGCTTATGACGTCTATGTGATGATTAGAATAATATGAGTATGAATGATTGATAGATACTTATGATGCCTGGCAGAGTCAGCGAGGCATAGAAAAGGGGGCCAGTGATCTATAAATAGAATCAATGCGTAGACAGAGAAGGAAAGTGATTGATAAATAAAAGCAAGGCATAGAAAGAGAAGAAAGGTGGTTGATGAGTAAAACTGTTAGATGAGTACAAGTAAAGTGGAAATCGTCGATGATAAGGCAAGTACTTCTGAACCTCTCTTTAAGATTTATTGCAAATATTTTCGAAATGTTTCATAACATGTCGCTATTATTCAAAATAACCCATGTATTATGTTGCAAATGCTTTAAACTATTTAACCTTGAACCCTGATTCTTCTTGATCTTGAGCCATAAGCCTTGTTCTTCACAAACCATTGATTGTTGAATTCCCAGATACGATCCAACACATACGATACTACTCCACAAATACATATTTACCACATACTGATTCTGATATTGAGTTTCTTAACATATCAACCTTTATTCCTTGTTTAACAGAAGACCAATTCTTGGAACCCTTGAACCCATGGTCTTCTACTTTCTGATTCTGTCATTGATTGAAAGCAAATCTTTTTAAATCCCTTGTTATACCTACTGGGTATTATAAATCACGCTGTGCTTCAAGATAAATGTTGTTTATGATTCAGCTTATTGATTTACATTGGTTATCATATTGAATTGTTTTTTAGAATTGGATAGTTTTATAAATGTGGACAAGATTCGTGGTCAGACCAGATTCGTGATCATAATAGGCCAATGCATGCCTTGGATCCAGTATATAGAGCAAAGCTGGGAGCCTTGCTCGCGGTTAGTGCGTGACTGATCAACAGCCTAACCTTGATTTTTTTTTAAAATGAAAAGTGAATATCCAATTTTAATCATTGCTTATTCAGAAACTTGATTCTTCTGAATCATTTCAATTGGTGATTGTTTAACCTCAATTGCTGCTATTATTACTTGCTGAGCTAGCCGGAGCTTTATATTATAGATGAGTTGTGTAAGATTATAAGTACGACATCATTAACCACTGTAAGGTGAGTTAGTTGGTATTTGGTACGATGTAATAAAAGTTAAGATTGTGGCTTGTTTTCATACTCTAACCTGTTGCGATTCATGGTTGTGTAAAGAAGGGTCAATGCATATAATACTTTATATATAGGTTTAATATTGTGGTGTGAGCCCCAAACTTCTGACCCGGTTTGGAGGGCGTCACAGGTTGGTATCAGAGCTACAGATTATAAGTCACTGAAATAAGTCTAGATTATCAGGAATGGATAGAGGGTTAGGATTAGGATTAGGAAATAGAAAGATAGAATGTCGAGAGGTTGAATGCGATCAAATAGTAGGTTTAGTGGGATTCGTGATGAAATTCGACATCCTTCTCTAGCGACGCGATTTTCAGATAGCGGCGATGGAAGATTCTTTTATTCCTGGATCGTCTGATCATTCGGAGCCTTTGTTTAGAAGACTATCATCTGATTCACGCCTTGCTCGTCCACCAGTATTCGCCATGTCACTTCCTGTTGCGACGGTTGCACCTTTCCACATTATTGTCTCATTCCCTGATGCGAGGTTATCTATTTGAGAATTTCCCCCACACGCTTATTCTATTCAGTTGTATGCGCATCTTTTCTATCTACTCTATATTTTGTTCTATAACATCCGTTCAAAACTCGTCTTATGGAGTAACAACACCCAGAAGGATGGATTCGAAAGCTATAACATATGGTGAGTACACGAAGTATTAAGAAATGTTAGAAGAACCTAGAGAGAGGATACGTGTGTTCCGGAAGATAGCTGCTACCAGGTTATATGGAGTTATTAATAAGTATACCACCCAATATTATCTTGTGAAGTGAGCTAGATGAATTTTAAAGAAGTTTGAAAAGATTGGATATCGAAAGTTTTCTCGGAATTAATGATGATGTTATGATAAATACTGATACGTATAGAAGTAATGAGATATAAATCGATCTTGTATTATAAAATAGATCTGATGATTATTAGATAGATTTGTTATACTTAGTAATCGTAAGAAGTAATGATGAAAATATTACCAGTATGAAAGATTTGAAGAGAAGCTATGAATAAGATAATATGCAATGGTAACAAGAATTTTTGTTGACCAATGAAGGTAAAATGGACCCAACGAGGGATAGAGGATATAAATGGATTAGCTTTTATCAGATGGTGTTCCCAATTTGATACTTTGTAGTGGTTGAAAAGAACGATAACCAACTCATATAGTAATGACGACCATGTGTATGATTTTCAAAATTTTAACTCAGTTTTCCAAAGAGATTTTCTTCACAAAATTTTTCTAAAATTCCTTGGAACAAAAAAAGTTTTAAAACTTGGTTGTCCAATTACTACTTGAGTTTCTTGTTCGATTCAGATTATCCATATGAATACTTGTTTTAGAAATTAGTATGATTCGTTTAGAAGGACAAGTGGACCCGCTATTACGGAAAAACTGTGTGTCCAATTGCTGAGATGATTAGAGCACGAGGAATATTTTGATTCATGAGAAGCGGAGTACGAGAAAAGAAGATTAAGGAAATCTCTAGACCTTCTAAAGGGAGAACGTTATTAGAAAAAGAGGCGACGAATTGAACGATTAGTAGAATGAACGAAATTTGAAGTTATGAGCATAAATCTCGTATGATTGTAAATAGAATCATATACGAATGTGGAAGTGTGACACTAAAGATACAAGACCTAATAAGTGGGAAATTATTTTAATAATAAATTCAAGAAAGCATTTCTAAGAACTTTCTAAAGTTGATATACGACTCGGCATTGGATCTATTGATCAAAAAACGTTGAAGCTGTAAACAGATAAGATGTGAATGGTGACCAATGATATCATTCTTTCTTATAATTCTTATAAGTTTCGAGTAAAGTATGAACTTCTTTCATGATCAGCTTTATAAAGTGATTGTTGAATCCCTTTCAAATCATTCCTTCTTCAAAACATTGTTTCCTCATTGGGACAAGCAGTGTTATGGTATGACGATTTGTCAAAATGACAAAAAGTCTGGTGGGACGCCACCTAATCATGTGTTGTGTGCCATATGGTATGAAAGACTGGCCATCTTGAGTACTAATATGGTTGTCTTATTTCTATTCAAATCAGTATTCATTCTTCTTCTTAAATCCTGATTTGTTGATTCATGAATTTCTCTAATTGTTTCCTTGTACTCTTATCCCTTACGGAAAGTTTCAATCAGAATCATATACACAAATTCCTTCTTGTGTATGGTCTACTCTTTGAATGTTTTAAAAATAAAGCATAATGAACCCGTATAGCAGACGAAGTTGCGTAACAAGTGTGGACAATTGCAATCCGATAAATGGTGGACATTTACGTGCAGAGAAGAATCAGTATACCGATAACGGAATTGTTGCGAGGACATCAAATCAAAGGTGGAAATCTATATGCATGATACATTTCGAGTCTGAGATTTTGACGTGGATTGAAGTAGTTAGCAAACCGAAATTAACTAGAGGAAAATTCAAGCTGCGTATATTGGATAAGGCAAATGACTGAGTGGATAACGGAACCGAATGAAGAAAGTCTTAATAATAACCAGATAATCGATTAATATGTTGTGGAAATGAGGCATACTTCAATCATGTGAGAGATATTTGGCATGAAGATTCAAGCTCGAAGAAATGCTAGTTACGAATAGACTTTAAGTGTGTTCATCAAGGGATGGTGGGACTTTCCCACTCAAGAAAGTGAGTTGTGGTAAAATTTACACTTGTGGCAGGGTCGGCAAAGAAGGTTTAATATGGAAAGACATAAGGGGAGATGAAGGTATGGTGGTTTGACTGCGACAATTTTGAAGATGTGAAGCTTTAAAAACCAAATGAACTTATTCGCAATATTTTAAGAGTGTTGGTTGAGACTAGGTGTTGGTCATCAGAGGTTGAACAAATTAATTAATAAGAACAAGTGTATAGTGTCAGGGTGGACTAATTGTTAAGTAGAGAGCTTGAATTGAAACATGAACTAGAAGAATTTTAGAATAATTTGTAATTATACTCAGTAGTGATATTCTGTTATAATCAGAGAATATGAGAAAAAGATATGGTATAATAAGAATTGCTCGCTATAACCTTAAGTTGAATTAGAGACATGGGTTGTACTGATTAATATTACATGAGGTGGTAAATTGGTGAGTTTGGAAAGTGAAAGTGGACTGGTATATTTGAGGGTTGATTGTTGGTTATTTGGTTGATTGTGGGTGTCGGCTTGAGTCCGACTGGTAGTCAATAATGTAAAGGAGATGATGCCCAAATCTTTCAGAAAGTACCCTACTCTTAAAAAGGGAAAGTAGACTTCTCTGTGTTATAGATATTAATGTTGATACTCCAATTTGTTGTGATCTCGATTCTCAAAAAAGGTTGTTACATCCAATTCGACTATATATAATTGGTCTTTGATTTCATTTAGCTAGTCATCACTTGGTGCAATTGATCACTTAAGTAAGTCAATTGGCCAATTGTACCAATTAATGATCAGTAACATGGAGTTCGATTCCAATTAGATTAAGTCAAATTTTGATGTGACTTTCAAATTCGAAATCAAAATAATGAGGAATTGGGGAGAAGTAAGGAAGCTGGCAGAATTCAGAAATTGTCACAAATGTGTGAGTTTTTGCGTGGGTGAATACGTCTGTCATAATGAGCAAGAGAAATAAAAAGTCATTTGTATGGACAAGTGAGGAGTATGTTTTTAAGAGCTAAAGATTTAAAATGAAGCAACGAGAAGAAAGGAAGAAGGGAGATGGAATAAAGCAGAGATTAATAACTACACCAATATGGATTTCATTAGACAATCAAAGAGATGTTATCATCTGCAACAAAGTTTTATTAAAGGATACCTTGTTTCTGATAATCATACAATAATGAGTCGTCAAGTATTTCTGTTTTGGGATAAAGTGTGAGATACAGTTTTAATTCAGTTTCCGATTGATGTTGATACTTAGATTGTTGTTAAATCTCGAAAGTGGTGTTAATACAGATGATTGATGTTTACTTTAGAATGAGATGTTGTGAGCATCAAAGTTCGTATTAATATCTAAATTGATATGACATCAAAATGAGTATTAATGTCAAGAGTTCGGTTTTGAATAAGCTATGAGAACGAAGAACGGAGATAGGAAAGGAAGTGGGATCAAAAGGATGATAAAGAAACTATATAAGATGCTAGGATATAGGTAAGATATGGGTAATATGAACGACAACGAAGATGGCTGGAGTTGAGCGAGGACTATGAATGCATGATTAACTATCACCCAGGAAAAACAAATGTAGTAACAGATGCATTAAACATAATGGAAGGACTGAACGTGTTGACAGTGTCAGAAGATTATTTAAGGAATTTCAAAAGTTAAAATTGGAAGCCAGAGCTTGCAAACCTAACAATGCAAAGATGTATAGTATAACTTTTCAGCCAGAATGGCTAGAGAAGGTAAAGAAACGTCAAGAGGAAATAATAGATCAAGATATTAACATTAGAGAATATATATATATATATATATACTCAAAAGGATGATCAAGGCATTTCCAGACTTTATTTCAGAATTTGGGATTTCACTAGTGACAGAATTGAGGGATGAAACTGTACAAGAGATTCACAACTCAAGACATTCGGTCCATTCATAAAGTTCCAATATGTATAGAGATTTAGAGGAAAATTATTGGTGGCCAGATATGAAGAAAGAAATGGTGGGATAGATTAGCAAATGTTATACGTATCAAGGAATTAAGGTGGGACATCAAAGACTAGATGGATATATTTCTCCTAGAAACGTCATGGTGATGCCACCTGAGAACCAAAGGTGAAGAAAGCGTTAATTGTATTATTATTAATAGGTTATTTAAACCTGATCATTTTCATTTAGTAATAAATAGATTATTCCATAAGTAGGTCAATCAATTCTTGAAGAAACGGTGGTACGTCATCAGACCCAGAAACTAATTGTAGATAATCAATATGGTGTGATTTAAAATTTGATAAGAGTATTCAGAATACGATAAATTATGTCGAACAAGAATGATATGTACTACTCCTGGATGAACGGATATTAAGTAAAGCGGAACTAAAAAGATAGGAATTTGGTTGAACAACGATAACTCAAGCGATTCAAGCTACTCCGAAGATATGATACGAGACATAGATGTCAAAGAAGACTTTCTAATAGTATGGTATGAAGAAAGAATAAACGTTATTTGTGACTAGACGACAAGGAAAGCATTGTAGTCAGTTTCGTATGAAAACTTCTTATAACCAAAATAAATGATAATATAGGTTAAAAGTATACCGGTGATGCCTCTAGGTTAGTGTACATTCTTTAAAATAGTAAGAGATTTTCGCTTGATAAACCTCCTCGATTGTGCTTCAAGGAAAATTAAATATGGTGATAAGTCTGTGCATCAGTCATACTCAATCGAGATTTTCTCGTTAATTCTTAACTCTGGAGTAATCTCGAGAATGTTAGAAATCGAATACGCCATAGTTTCAGTATATCATTCGCAGATGGACGAGAAGATTAAAAGAACGATTAAAGTGCCTTGAATGCGATTCGAAGTTATTATGAACTAAGCTAATTGAATAGAGAAACATGTAGGAATGGGGTTCAATAACCAGTAGCTATTGCCAACGTTCGTGAGCACGAATTATTAGAATTGCAAAGAAAAGCTAATTAGTAAGCATTATGTTGGTTCCTTTTGAGACAGTAAAATAGTCAGGATAAGTGTAAGTAAGTTGGCTTCACCACCCCACTTTTAGCAGATTAATAGGGTATTTATATGTGTATACTCAGGAAAAGTAATTTAGCTCCATTATATATAAAATGGATACTTGAGTTGAATTATATGAGCATCAGATAGATTATGATGCCAATAAGAGGCTGTTAAGTAGTGAGTGATGCTGTGAGTAAAAGTTTATGAAAAGTTGTAGGGTTGAAATATCAACCTGAGAAAATGGAAGTGAGATAATTGAATATATCATTATCTGATCCTTAGTATGATTCTGAGGACATAATCCTTTTAAGGGGGAAAGGATGTAACATTCGGGATATCGCGTGTAATTATTTTTATTAATAAATATTTTTTATATGATTATTATGTGATTTTTGGTGAATTATTTGATGATTAGTGTGAATATGTGAATTCTTATATGTGATACAGTATAAGGTTGCTAATTTTATTATGACCAGAATAAAATATAGATAATTACGGTATTTTCTGGTAATTTTTGGGCTGTTAAATGATTTTATATTGATTTATAAATTTATTAATTATTTTCTGAATAATTACAAAATTATTTTATAAAGCCGGAAATCGTCCGACTTCAACCGTTTTTACGTTTTTACAACCCGAAACTCTTCTGAAAACTCCTTCCTAACCCAATCTGGTAATTCCAGATATTTTTCGTGTTTTGACTTTTTCGATCCGGATTACGGTTTGACCCGTGCTCGGCCCGGCGCAAGATTCTCGATATGATAATTATTTCGGTGAACAAACAAAACCCGTATCTTCGAAAGACGGGATATTATTACGTCATTTTCATATATAGTGTTTTATAAGAATTCCGGTTTAGATAATTATCTGATATGGGTATCGAATTGGATCGTATTTGCAATTACTTAGCGGCTAACTAATATAACGATCCAAGACGATCCAAAAATGATCCAATATTCCAAAAATATATATAGCCCTTTTATTATTTCATTTTATTCGTATAATCACAATCAATCAGTAAAACCCCGTAAAATACAGAGAAAATGTCGTATTAAAACCGCGTTCTTGAAAATCAAACGCACGAACGAAGGCGTTATCGAACTCCGATTCGGGCGTGTAATATATCAAAACGAAACTCTCAAAATCTTCTTCTGAATCAACCATTTGTTTTTGCCCAGAAATTAAGGTATTTTTCTGATTTAATTATTTTATTTCGAATTAATTATGGATTAAAATATGAATTTTTGTTCTTGATATTGTTTGTGTGATTTGATGGCATGATCTGGTAGATAATTTTCTCCTGATCAATTTGGTATATTATATGTCAAAAATAGAGTTCAATAACATGTAGAAAAGTGAGTTTGATTTTCGAATTCAAAATTAGGGTTTATAGAGTTTGAATGTTCTTAATTGGAATTTGGGTTTTTCTTTGATGGGGGTTATCTGTTGAAATTGAATACATGAATGAATAGATCGTAAACAGATGAATCAAATGGTGTTTATGAAATTAATGAACGATAACCGGAAGGCCCTCATCGGAAAATCAGTCATGGCGGCGTCGGAAGTTTTGATTGGATTTTTCGGTTAAAATCGTTAATTTTTGATGATTCTAGCCTTGCAGATGTGTTCCTATAGTTGTGGGGATCATTCCCTGAAAATTTGAGCAATTTCTGGTGATAGTTTTAACTCGCCGGAAAGCTTCAGACGGCGGTGGGGTCGCTGTTAAAGGCTTCCCTGCCTGTCGCCGGTGAATGTAGGAGGAAGACGATGGCTAAATTGCAATTTAGCCATCGTTCTTTTCTCGTATTTGCATTTCAATCCCTGCAGTTTTAAAAAATCATAAAATTTTAATTTCTGTTTAGTTTTATTTTAAAAATGATATTCTTATTATTTTAAAAATCAGAAAATTGGTTATTTAACTATTTTAAATTCAGAAAATTATTTTAATTATTTATTTATTCAAATATAAATTGAAATTATTTTATTAATTAATTTTAATTAGTTTTTAATTATTTTAATTAATCGATTAATTTTATAATTAATTGATTAATTAATTAATTTAATTATTAATTAATTTTAATTGATTTAATAATTAGATTTAATTATTTAAAATTGATTTAAAAAATTCCGAAAAATAGTTTCGAGCTTTAAAATATTATTTAAAATTATTTTCAAGGCTCGATAATTATTATAAAATTATTTTAAAGTCAGATTCGGGTGTTCAAACCCTATTATTTAATTATAAAATGATTCGGAGTCCAATTTTAATTCCGAAAAATGTTCAAAAATTCATAATAAATATTTGGAAAATCATTTTTACCCCGAATCTTCTTTGAAAAATTATTTTGATCAAATGCCTTATATGTTATGTGCTACGTGTTCACTGTTTGATGCGTTATATGCCTATGTAGTTGTGGTTTGACTGTTTTATTCATAACTTTCAATCCGTAAATCGGATTTGGGTGAAATGAAAGATAGATAAAAGCTTATGACGTCTATGTGACGATTAGAATAATATGAGTATGAATGATTAATAGATACTTATAATGCCTGGCAGAGTCAGCGAGGTATAGAAAAGGGGACCATTGATCTATAAATAGAATCAATGCGTAGACAGAGAAGGAAAGTGATTGATAAATAAAAGCAAGGCATAGAAAGAGAAGAAAGGTGGTTGATGAGTAAAACTGTTAGATAAGTACAAGCAAAGTGGAAATCGTCGATGATAAGGCAAGTACTTCTAACCTCTCTTTAAGATTTATTGCAAATATTTTCGAAATATTTCATAACATGTCGCTATTATTCAAAATAATCCATGTATTATGTTGCAAATGCTTTAAACTATTTAACCTTGAACCCTGATTCTTCTTGATCTTGAGCCATAAGCCTTGTTCTTCACAAACCATTGATTTTTGAATTCCCAGATACGATCCAACACATACGATACTACTCCACAAATACATATCTACCACATACTGATTCTGATATTGAGTTTCTTAACATATCAACCTTTATTCCTTGTTTAACAGAAGACCAATTCTTGGAACCCTTGAACCCATGGTCTTCTACTTTCTGATTCTTTCCTTGATTGAAAGCAAATCTTTTTGAATCCCTTGTTATATATACTGGGTATTATAAATCACCCTGTGTTTCAAGATAAATGTTGTTTATGATTCAGCTTATTGATTTACATTGGTTATCATATTGAATTGTTTAGAATTGGATAGTTTTATAAATGTGGACCAGATTCGTGGTCAGACCATATTTGTGGTCATAATAGGCCAATGCGTGCCTTGGATCCAGTATATAGAGCAAAGCTGGGAGCCTTGCTCGGGGTTAGTGCATGACTGATCAGCAGCCTAACCTTGATTTTTTTAAAATGAAAAGTGAATATCCAATTTTAATCATTGCTTATTCAGAAACTTGATTCTTCTGAATCATTTCAATTGGTGATTGTTTAACCTCAATTGCTGCTATTATTACTTGCTGAGCTAGTAAGCTCACTCTTGCAAACTTTTTATGTTTTCACCAGTTGGAAAGGAAATTGTTGGTAACGAGGATTCCCTATCCAGTGTGCGAGCTAGGATTTCCTTTTAAGTTGGATCAAGCTAGCAGGAGCTTTATATTATAGATGAGTTGTGTAAGATTGTAAGTACGACATCATTAACCACTATAAGGTGAGTTAGTTGGGATTTGGTGCGATGTAATAAAAGTTAAGATTGTGGCTTATTTTCATACTTTAACCTGTTGCGATCCATGGTTGTGTAAAGAAGGGTCAATGCATAAAATACTTTATACATAGGTTTAAATATTGTGGTGTGAGCCCCAAACTTCTGACCCGGTTTGGAGGGCGTCACACAAGCTCACCCCAAACTTATGCCAGAAAGAAGAAATCTAAAACCTTTGGGGATGCACAAGGTACACACACGTGCAAACTGGTGCACTTGACACAGTCACTGCACCTTCATAAATTCAGTTTGATGTGGCTCCAATAAATGTGGAATCACAGCTAAAATCTCTAGTTATAGAAGTACCTCAAACACCCAACTCACCAACAAATTCTCTGGATGTGGATATGATAAACACATCAATTCCTGATTCCCCTTCTTTAACTCTATTGGGGAAGCCAAAATCTAGTGCAAGTGAGCATCATCTTTTAGATGATTTGTTGGCTCACTTGCCAATTCTTTCAGGAACTGTTGTATCATCTGTGCCCAAAATATCTTTAATCAGCACGGAGTCAACAATAGTTTCTATTCCCAGCTCATTCATTTCTACTCTCTCGACGGATATTGCTCATCCGTCGAGTAGTGATTGTATCCCGACGGATAAGATTGACAGCAGTTATCCGTCAGATAGTAAATCCACTCACTCGATGGATATCACTCATCCGTCGAGTATCTCTGCACAGCTTCAAGCTTCACATATTTCAAGTGCAGAAGATTTAGTGGTTGTACAGTCACTCTTAGGATTGAGAGAGAAGAGTGCTTTGAGTGAAAGTCTGGGTTGCTTCCAGGAAAAAGAAGAGGAAATGAGTGACAATATGCAATGCATTTCTTCAGGATTGGCAAAAGTGAGTGAGAGGAGTCCCACCTTAGTAGGTGAAGGTGAGGGTGTGAGGGTGGGGAGCCAGGGTGAGACCCTGATGCAACAAAAGAGAGAAAATGAGAGAAATGCAGGTACTGGAGTTATAAGGATGTATGTCATTGTTAGTGAGTCAATGAATGTCTATGATGCAGACAGGAAAGGACTATCTCAGCATCCTAAAGCTGTTATAGATTCCACTTCCCTTGATGATGAGGCATTTACTCACCCTGTTCCAGCTTATCAACTTCTAGCTGAACAGGGCAATGAAAATGCAGAAAGGATGCTGAATTTGGTGCATACCACACAGTCTATGATGAGAGCTAAGGATGCCATCACAACTTTTCCTTCTACAGCTGGTGATATGGACTATAAGACTGGTGGTTCAGCTGATTTCTTTGGTGATGGGAGTCGGAATAGTGAAGATGAAGCAATGGACATAGGGGGAGAAGTAGGATCAAGTTCAAGATCAGGTATGCCATCATGGGCTTTCTCAAAACACTTCGATGAGCATTACTTCAAGACAACCCTTATCCAGCTAATTAATCAGACAAATACTGCTCTTCAAACCACTACTAATGCCAGTACCAAGAAGCTCCTTCAGGCATATCTAGCCTCCCTGCAACTTCAACAAATCCAGGGCTTCCAGCATGCTAGGGATGTAAACACCATGAAGGGTGATATTGAGGAGATGAAGAAGGCCATTTCAGACAAGATAGATTCTAAACTTCCAGAAGCTACAATGCTTGATATCAAAAGGTAATTAAGGAAAAATTCTGACCTTGCAACCAAGATAGATGCCTTGGATACAAGAATGTCAACCATGGAAGCATCTTTAACAGTCATCCATCTTCATCAAGCCCAACAGACAGATCTACTTCAAAAATTGGTGGCTGCTCAAACCTCCTCCTCTACTCAACTTGATGATAACAAAAAGGGGGAGAAAGGATCAAGTGAGGGGGAGAAGCTTTAAATTCATATCAGTAAAGTAATTGTGCCTTCAATTACTATCTCAAAGCCACCAATTATAAATAGCATAGATCTGATAAATGCAGCATCAACCAACTTTAGAGCAGCTGAAAAGAAGCAGTTGAGTCCACTCAAGATTGATGAGAATATACAAAAGAAGTTTGAACTTGTCAAGGAGCCAGTTAAGTCAGCCATCTATCACTCTCAAGTCAAGCAAATTAGTGTGAATGAGATGAGCATGAACTATCTGGAAAGAGGACAGCCTTCCTGCATCAAATCTCCAAAGGCTGAAACAATTCTGAAACCAAGGGTAAACTACTCAAAATCATCATTGAAGAACCCTTTTGATACTGTGGATGAGACACCTAAGCCTGATGAGAAGAAGCTTCTGTCAAGATCAATTGCTTTCTACAAAGAACCAGCTGATTCAGCTTCTAAAAGGAGAATTGCTAAGATTTTTAGGAATGGGAAAGAAATTTGTGTGGTGGCTGGACATCCTCAATTTGCTCAAGCAAAGAGAGAAGAAAAGGCTAGATTGAAGCAGGAAAAGAAGCAAGCTGCTCTAGATGCTAAAAAGGCTAAACAGAAGAAAGAGCAAATTGTTATCTTAGCCAAGCTACATGCTGTAAGTTCATCACAACAAATTCATGTTCAACCATCTGAAATCACTGAATCAAAGAAGCAAGTTGAATAAAAGAAGAAATCTCCAAGAATCAAGGTATTGGCTAAAAGAACTAAAAGGAAACTGGATATTATTGACAAGGAATTGGAAGATCAATTTCCTAAGGAATTTACACCATCTACAACTCAAGCATCAAAGCCCTCTGTGGTTTTTGAAAATATCAGGGTGGTGGATACCTACAGGAATATTCATGGTGAACCTATTGTGCCCAAGGATGAGCCAATAGAATGGGAGAACATACGAATTCCTGACTTCAATCTACCAATCCTTAGCAAGCCAAGAAGAAAAAAGTCAAGAGCAATCAAGAAAGTGAAGTTGTCACCTCTCAAATCCAAATCTGTAGTCAGAGCTCAGTCCAAAGTCAATAGGGGAGATTACATGTACTTGTGTGACATCAAAGAATTTTCTGATCTAAACCTCTATCTAGATGAACTAGATGAAGTGAGAGGAATTGTTGCATAAAGAAACCTACCTGAAAGATTAGTGTTCAAGTACAAAGGAGGGAAGGAGATTCAGTGGCCACTTCACAGGATCCTTCAAGAAAGCCAAGCTGTACTGATTAAAGTTTATTCATCCTTCAAGAAGAACTTTGGGTTCAATATTACTGCAAGAAGATTGGTACTGAAGAAGATTGAAGAGCTAAGGAGTGTAAGAGCTTAAGATGCACTTCCAAAGACTCTAATTATCCCTTACACAGGGAAAAGAGTGCATCTAAGGCCCTACTGGATGATGGAGTTCATGGATGACAAAGGTGTGAGAAGATTTTTCAGATTAGAAGACCAATTGAGCATCTCTAGCAATAAGACTCTTTTTGGAAATGCAAGGAAACCTAGATCTCTCAGAATCTGATGAACTTGAATTCCACAGGCAGCTCCAAAATCAGATTGAAGAAAACAACAGAAAGCTTGGAAAGAGATCCAGACCTTCAAGGAACTAGATAAATCTGCTCAGGCTAGAGGAGCATCTTGAAAATGATTGTGAGCAAAACTTTGTATATTTTGTAATTTGAAGAACTTTTCAGTAATATCTACTTCCTTTTTTAAAATTGTATTTTTAGGGTGTTTTGTTATCATCAAGTGTCTCTTAATTTATGGCTACAATTCCAGTAGACATAAATTGGGGGAGATTATTGTGTATATGTTGTGTACTTGATGATTTCATGAATAAAATACCTTGGTAGATTTTACTTAGTGAAATTATGTAGCACTCGACGGATAAGATTTATAGTCCCGACGGATGACTCATTATAGTCTCGACGGATGATAACTTATTATCCATCGAGTGAGTAGCCTATGTAACAATAAGTATGTAGCACATTTCTGCATAAACCATCGTATAGATTCTGTAAGTAGTATTCAAGTCATGTTGACTTTAACTAGATATGCAAAATAGGTTGATTAATTGTACATAGATGATGTCTTGTAATTCTGCATAAATGAAATGAAGTCAAGTGCCAGATTGCTACCCGGCGGATAAACTACAATGAAGTCGACGGATGATCAACTAGACAACTCGACGGATGATCAATAACTTGACGGATGATCATGAACCCGACGGATAAAGAATTCAAATATCTGTTGACAGTGACAACACAGTCACATGCGTCGAGTGGATGCAAATGGAATGTGGTAGCCTATTCAACTAGGTTTTCGAGAACAAATAAGCATTGCCATTTCCATGCTATTATGAAGATATTCAAAGATGCTGGAATAGAGTAATGAAGTAGCATTGTAATAGACTAGACAATTTTTGTTTTATTATCCTGTCTCATTACTTTGTAATCTTGGTGATATATAAACCAAGAAGTAGCAACTAAGAAACTATCGATCTAAGAGACAAGCAGAGAAATATTTGTAAGCCGAATTCTTAGCATTTCTCTGTACTCTTAGTTGTTCAATTATTGTAAGCAGCTGTGAGCATTTTGCACACAGGGTTCTCTCGATATATAATATATATCTCTGGTGGAATCATTCAAATCCACCAGAAAGTTTTTAAAGACTCTTATTTTCAATTACTTGTGTTTTGATTCACTTAAGTTTTAATTCCGCATTCTGCTAATCAATTCACACTATATATATATTTGAGTTAGAACATTTTTATTGAAGAAAAAGTTTCAAGAATTCCATTCAATCCCCCTTCTGTAATTCTTGTTATATTGTAAAGGGACTAACACTTATGCTCGAGCTCCACAGGCAAATGACACTCCTTACCATAAACCAACTGAAACGGCGATATTCCCAATGGAGTCTTATATGCTGTTCTATACGCCCAAACAGTTTCATCAAGCTTCAAAGACCAATCCTTGCTTGATGGACACACCACTTTCTCCAAAATGCGTTTGATATCTCTGTTAGATACCTCAGCTTGACCATTCGTCTGAGGATGATAAGCCGTAGCAATGCGATGATTCACATTATACCTTTTCATCATAGCAGTAAACTTGTGATTGCAGAAATGCAATCCCTCATCACTGATTATAACTCTTGGAGTACCAAACCTTGTGAATATCTGCTTGTGAAGAAAATTAAGCACCACTTTCGCATCGTTCATTGGCAACGCCTTAACTTCAACCCATTTCGACACGTAATCAACTGCCAACAAGATATACTGATTGTTACAAGATGAAACAAATGGCCCCATGAAGTCAATTCCCCAAACATCGAAGACCTCAACCTCGAGAAGCACATTAAGAGGCATCTCATCCCTCTTAGACATATTACCCACACGTTGACATCGATCACATATCAAAACGAACTGATGAGCATCTTTAAACAATGTCGGCCAAAAGAAACCTGCTTGAAGAATACGAGCTGCTGTCTTTTCTCCACCATAATGTCCTCTATAAGCCGTTGAGTGGCAATCTCACAAGATTCCCCCAGTTTCACTGTAAGGAATACATCTCCTAATGATTTGGTCAGCTCCTTGTCGAAAAAGAAATGGCTCATCCCACATATACCACTTCACCTCAAGTAGAAACTTTTTTCTTTGAGCATAAGATAAGTCGGGAGGCATGATATTACTCACAAGGTAGTTTACAATGTCTGCAAATCACGGTTTTTTCTTCTTGCACTCCAAACAGCTGCTCATCGAGAAAAGACTCATTTATCAACGTCTTATCCAATGAAGTAGCATTAGGATTTTCTAAACGTGAGAGATGATCAGCAACTTGATTTTCAGTTCCCTTTCTGTCCTTGATCTCTAGTTCAAATTCTTGGAGTAAAAGAACCCATCTAATCAATCTAGGCTTCGAGTCCTTCTTTGAGACGAGATATTGAATCGCAGCGTGATCAGTGAAAACCGTCACCTTCGTTCCAAGTAGATAAGATCAAAATTTCTTAAAACCATAGATAATAGCCAAAAGCTCTTTCTCTGTAGTCGTATAATTCAGTTGGCCACCATTTAGGGTCTTACTTGCATATTAAACCACATGAAATATGTTGTTCTTCCTCTGCCCAAGAACTGCGCCAACTGCATAGTCACTTGCATCACACATCATCTCAAAAGGGTCATTCCAATCAGGTGCAGTTATGACCAGTGTCGTGATTAAACTCTTCTTCAATGTCTCAAAAGATACAAGGCACTCGTCATCAAACTTGAAAGGAACATCTTTCTCTAACAGACTGCACAAAGGTTTTGAAATTTTTGAGAAGTCTTTGATGAAATGCCTGTAGAAACCCGCATGACCAAGAAAATTGTGAATTCCCTTAACAGAAATAGGTGGAGGAAGATTCTCAATGACCCCCACCTTGGCCTTATCCACCTCAAAACCCTTACTAGAAACTTTGTGCCGGAGAATGATGCCCTGACGCACCATAAAGTGACATTTCTCCCAATTGAGAACCAGATTGGTCTCAACGCACCTCTTAAGAACTTGTCCAAGATTTTGCAAGCATTCATCAAAAGAATCGGCAAAGATTGAGAAGTCATCCATGAATGCCTCCACATTCTAGCCAATCATATCAGAAAAGATGGCCATCATACATCTCTGAAATGTGGCTGGTGCACCACATAGACCAAAAGAAACTCGTCTGAAGGTGAAAGTGCCAAATGGACAAGTGAAGGTAGTTTTCTCCTGATCTTTTAGAGTGATACAAATTTGATTATAACCTGAATAACCATCCAGAAGACAATAATACTCATGACCAGCCAACCAGATGAACATTTGATCAATAAAGGGCAAGGGGAAGTGATCCTTCCTAGTAGCTTTGTTTAGCTTCCTGTAGTCCATGCAAACTCTCCACCCCGAGACTGTTCTAGTAGGAATAAGCTCGTTCTTCTCATTTGCTACCACAGTAATTCCACCTTTCTTCGACACACAATGAACCGGGCTTATTCATGAACTGTCAGAAATAGGGTAGATGATCCCTGCATCTAGTCACTTAAGAATTTCTTTCTTCACTACTTCCTTCATGATAGGATTAAGTCTTCTTTGCTGCTCGACCGTAGGCTTGCTACCTTCCTCTAGCAGAATTTTATGCATACAATAAGAAGGGCCGATTCCCTTGATATCTGCTATAGTCCATCCAATTGCTGACTTGAACTCTCTTAGAATCCTCAAAAGCTTTTCCTCATCACTACCTGAAAGGTTAGATGCAATAATAACAGGCAGAGTAGAGGCATAACCTAAAAATGCATACTTCAAATGCTCAGGTAAAGGCTTAAGCTTAAGAGTGGGAGCTTTCTCAATCGATGGCTTGAGGCGTTTAGGAGCCTTGCTCAATTCCTTCATTCCAAGAGATTTAAAAGGCATGCCAATCTTCCTTTTCCATGGAGAAGCATTCAAATACTGCAATTGTTCTTCACCTTCGTCATCTTCACTATCTGAATTCCCCAACAAGGCTTTTTCTAAGGCATCAGACCTTAGCAATTGATCATGTTCCGATGTTACCACCAAATTGACCAACTCCACTTTTAAGCACTCCTCATTATCAGTAGGAAATTTTATAGCATTGAACATATTAAAAGTAACATCCTGATCCAGAACTTGCATTGTGAGATCAGCCTTCTGCACATTTATCAAGGTACGGCCAGTTGCCAAGAAAGGTCTTCCCAAGATTATGGGAATCTTCTTATCCTCCTCGAAATCAAGAATGACGAAATCAGCAGGAAAGATGAGTTTATCCACCTTGACCAAGACATCCTCCACAATACCTCACGGATATGTAATAGAACGGTCGACCAACTGCAAGGTCATATAAGTCGGTTTAGGATCAGGTAAGTCCAACTACTTGAAGATTGACAAGGGCATCAGATTGATGCTAGCTCCCAAGTCGCATAAGCATCTATCAAAAGACACTTTTCTAATAGTACATAAAATAGTGAAGCTTCCTGGATCTTTAAGCTTCGGAGGCAACTTCTGTTGCAGCACAACACTGCATTCCTCCGTGAGAGCGACTTTCTACAAATCATCTAGCTTCACCTTCCGTGAGAGAATACCTTTCATAAACTTTGCATAACTAGGCATCTGCTCGAGAGCCTCGGTAAAAGGTATTTTGATATGAAGTTTCTTGAACACCTCCAGAAACTTCTCAAATTGCTTGTCCAGCTTTTTCTTCTACAGCCGCTCGGGAAAATACGGTAGAGGATAGATCTGTTTCTCCCTTGTATTACCCTCAGGTGGAGTGTGCTCAACAGTAGTCTTCCTTGGTTCCACTTCTTTATCCTGCTGCACTACTTCTTTCTCAGCCTCAGCTTCTTCAGTCAACTCTTGAGTTTTTTCGGGATTCGCAACCTTTCCATACCTTAAAGTAATTGCCTTTACCTGCTCCTTAGCTTCCCTCTTTTCTGGCACTTCAGTGTTACTAGGTAATGTACCAGGCTGACGATTTAGCAAGGCATTGGCAATTTGCCCAATTTGATTTTCCAAGGTCTTGATGGAAACAACTTGACTTTTGCACATAATCTTCAACTCCTCTAGTTTAGATTTTTCGTTGGCTTGTTGCAGCTGGAGTTGCTGTCTAAATGCATACTGTGGTTCCTGAAAACTAGGGGGTTGTACTGTTTAGCTGGGTACTGCTGATAAGACTGTTGAACCGCATTCTGAGCATTGCTCCAGCTGAAATTAGGATGATTGCGGTTGTTGGGATGATAGGTGGCTGGCACTGGTTGCTGCGATCGCTGGAAGTTGCTCACAAACTGAGCTGATTCACTAGAAATTGCACACTGATCAGTCTCATGGGCACCAGCACAAAGTTCACAGACACTAGTGATTTGATTAACTCCATAATTAGCCAAAGAGTCCAACTTCATCGTCAAAGCCTTAAGTTGGGCAGCGATAGCAGTGACAACTTCAGAATTCCTGCAACTTTTCCATGAGTCAACCTCTGGGAAGGATTCTAGTACTCATTAGCAGCCATCAGTTCAAAAAGTTCATAAGCTTCATCGTAGCTCTTAGCCCACAAGGCTCCTCCTGATGCTGCATCAAGCATGGGTCTAGAAGTAGCACCCGATCCATTGTAGAAGTAATTAATAATCATCCAATCAGGCATGCCATGGTGCGGGCACTTCCTTAGCATCTCCTTATATCGATCTCAAGCCTCACACAGAGATTCTCCAGTTTGCTGAGCAAACTGAGTAAGGGCATTCCTGATTGCAGCAGTCTTCGCCATAGGGAAGAATTTAGTGAGAAACTTTTGAGCCAGATCTTCCTATTTAGTGATAGACCCTGGTGGTAGAGAATGTAACCATCTCTTAGCCTTGTCCCTTAGAGAGAATGGGAAGAGTCGCAACTTGATAGCATCTTCAGTCACATCATTAAACTTGAAGGTGTCGCGGATTTCGATGAAATCCCTGATGTGCATGTTGGGGTCTTCAGTAGGAGAACCCCCAAACTGAACTGAGTTCTGTATCATCTGAATCGTGCTTGCCTTGATCTCAAAAGTGTTAGATCTCCCATCGCTACTACAACTGGTTCTTCGACTTTCTCTTCTTCTTCTTCTACCTTCTGTTCTCCCTCAAAAACTTCCTTACGAACTACAACAAGTTCTTCCTCGGCTTTATCCAGTGTTCTCTTACGAGTACGCGAACGCGTATGCATACACCCTCGCTAAAGGCCTGAAATAAGACAAGGAAGTAGATAAGTAACAATGTCCGAGTCAATGAACTTTAACAACCACTAATGGAAAGCACATAAACTATCAATTAACACTGCAGTCCCCGACAACGGCGCCAAAAACTTGTTAGTCGCTAAACACGCGCTAATAATACATGCAAGTATATGAGTTCGCAAGTAGTATAGAATCTTTTCTAGTCCGTTTCCACAAAGACTGTATTGGTTAACTAATTAATTCATGCACTTAAGCAACAATGTATGGTTATTATTCAATGATAAGATGATAACTAATTGAGGTTGTTATTAACTAAGAATTAAAGTACTAATTATAACTACGAGAATTAAGATTGATTGAATTAATAAATATGACAAACATGGGATTCTAACTTCATTAAGTACTTCATTCAATAGCCTTATTGATTTTAACCTTAGCATGCAATGATGGTGACACTAATCAGATAACATGAAACTGATAAACGCCAACTTTCGTTGCACGAGTACCATACTACTAGACATCCACAAAAGAGATAGAAGCTGAATAGACACCAATTATATTGAGACCCTATATGTCTATAGAATTTGACAACATAACGGTTTAAGAACAAGTTATCTATCTCGATTACACAGGGAAAGTAAGATGGTTAAAATTACCTACGAATCATGCATACAATACATGAACCTATGCTAGCATGGCAAGTTCTAAATCCTTAAATTCACTTTTGCTTTATTAAGAATTAACACACTATCTTATAAGTTCGCGACGCTCATAAGACGAATACGCACAACCAATACTAGGATATCATACAATCACCACATACTAAGGTATCAAACAATTTAACTAAAGAAATCCATAAATAAATCCGCTAGAACCCCACGATAATGATTAGCCCATAATCGAACTCATCATTAACGTGGGTTCCGATGAAAACATGATATAACAAACGTAATCTTTACAACGAATAGTTAAAACCAAGTACAAACAAGAGTATAGGTTCAACAAAACAAGAAACGAGCATCCAAGATTATAACTCAAAACAAAGATTTACAAGAATAAACTATATAGTCTTCGCCTTTGTTGAATTGTGCTTTAGGTCTCTTGTCGTCTTCTCCTCGTGCTCTGGTAAGTCTCTCCTTCAAAAAATGATATTTATTTATCAATATATAGCAGCCCAATCAACCCAGAAGTCCAAAAAATAGAATTGTAATAGAATCAGGATTTTATTATCCCAACACGGTGCGGGCGCGCGCTTCATCAGCGCGGGCGCACTGCTTTCTGTACTTCGGCGCGACCGCACGCTAGTTCGGCGCGGCCGCGCGCTAGTTCAGCGCGGGCGCGCTGGGCTTCTGCCAGAAATAACTTCTTTTCTTTTGCTTTATCTTGCAGCTTCGAGCCGGCTTCAACGAGCTTTTATTCCAACACCACCTAGACACCATATTAGCACCAAAATAATGCTAATTTACCTGGTTCACAGATTAACGCCTGAAATGCAAAAACACTAAAAAACACGTTAAAACACTTAACAACTTGAGTACAAATGCACCAATTCAAAGCTTATTAGAGCATAATAAAGTGTCATAAATGCCACTCAACACTGATATTCCGTGTATTCATTCTTCCAAAATCTTGAATCTGTTTACTTTCAGATTTTTCTCTGATACCACTTGTTAGGTAATGAATCACACACAGAGGGGGGGGGGGGTGAATGTGTTTTTGTGTTTTTATGCTTTTATGCTTTTCTTGAATCTTTTATGATTGTGAACAAAGTAAATTAAATCTTGTAGTAAGATATGTTAACCTAGAAATTAAACATGCAACAATGAATAACACGGATCTTTCAAAACTCACTTAATTTTATATTAAAATTAAGAATGTTTTGCTACAAAATTTCTAGGCTCTTTGTTGATAAAGAACTTAGCTTCTTCCTTGAGAGAATACAAGAATTTTCTGATCTAATTATTACAACTAACAAAGGACCGGTGTTAACTTTAAATAAATAAATTAACTTTTGATTGTTAATTTAAATAAATAAATGAAATATAATAATTCATTTATTTATTTATTTTTAATATCAAATAAACCATTTATTAGTTAATCCAGCCAACCATATTATGCATGCATGCGTATGGATTGTTACTCAAAAGAAATGAAGTACAATGGCATGAGGGGCCCACGTGCAATTATGCAATGAAGAAAATAAAGCACAAAGCTTTGTTTTGTGTTGAAAAAGAAATGAAAAATTGTGTATTCAAATGAAAGAAACCATGTCAAGTCTGTTGTTCACATGCAAGCTCGCGGACCCACAACCAGTTCAGAAAATAAATGCAAATGTATAAATGAAGTCATGCAACTCAGCAGTGCTTGGTTCACTCAAAATTAAAATAAACAGAATCATTCCTATACTTGTACAAGGACACATAGGTCACAACTAACTGTAAGACTCTAAGGAAATTACTATGTTATGGGTCGCAAGTAAAATTGATGACTTGGAAAAAATTGCAAGCTTTGTACCACTACTACAACAGTCACAACTAAACTCCTCCCATATGCACACATGGGTCGCATGTATTGTTTTGTACAAATAGAAACTGAGTGTTGTACAAGGCCTACTAGGAGTAATAAGTAAAAGTTGAAGGAAAAAATCCAAGGCAACTTCTTGGACCACTCCTGTAGTCGCAAGGTCGCAAGTAACTTGGAAATGCAAGTTGTGCAATTTAATTACTTGGTCTTAGTGCTGCCACGTGTACATCTTCTCTCTCCAGCCTATCAATCTATAAAATCAAAGAAAGCAGCAGATTGGAATTAAAAACATAGAAAACACTTCTCAACACATTCAAGCGAAGCTCTGCAGAAATATTTTCTCGGAGAATTGTTCGATTTCATTTATTGAAATTAAGGAGAGAAGTGTTGTCCAATCGGATTCATACCTCATTAAATTCTTATATTTTATTACACTCGTTATTTGTAGTCTCTTTGTGTGTATTAATTATCATTTGATAAAGAAGCTATGGATTTCTAGAGTGATAAGAAGAACCCTAGATTTATAGTTTATTGCTTTGGTTCTTTTTATATTTGTTGCTTCAGATCTTTGTATTTGAAGTTGTAAGCAAAACCTCTGGGTATTTATACTTTTGAATAAAAAGAATATTTACCCAGAATCTCTTTGTGTGTTTATTTCATTTTAGTTTTGATATTCCGCTACAATTAATTTTAGAAAAGGAAGAACATACATTCACCCCCTCTGTATGTACCTTTTGGACCTAACATCAATATATGGCCAAAATAAGTTGTTAGGTCACACAACACTGTAGAAGGGGGTTGAATACAGTGTAGAATACAATCAAATCGATTTAAAGCACAAGTAACAGAAAACAGATGTATTCGATATAACAAACTCTGTTACAATGATACTGTTCTCTCTCAGTGATGAACAAATATCATGAGAGCTGCTAGGTTACAAATATGATCTTCTCAATGATTGTAACTCTTATAGAGTAAACCTATGTTTGTGTTTATATAGACAGACAATTACAAGATAACTTCTAGTTGATATGGAATATAATTCTGTCTCCTAAAATATATCAACCAGATATCTTATATAATTTTTCTAGTCCTCGAACTCTTTCCATGCATATCTTCTTCTTATATTAGTCTCGATCTTCTATCCTGTGAATCAACTTCCTTCCTTAATAGTTAGTCCTCCAGTACTTAAGTTCTGATATCCATCTTCTGATATTATCTTCTGATAATCTAAGTCCTGATATCCTTAAGTCCTGACTTCCAGTAAGTCCTGATTCCAGTAAGTACTGATATTTCCTGTTAGTTAAGATCTGAAAACTAAACATGAAACATATTAGACATGACATCTCAAATATATCCAACAATCTCCCCCAACTTGTAAATTATGCAAGAATGTACAAGTTAATAGATTTGATGATGTCAAAAACATTTAAGTTCAAATGCAATAAGAGTTTAATAAGACTATTAATTACAACTTACAAAACATCCAGCTTTAACAATATCACTGAATCAATCTAAATCCATAATGATTCTTAACAAAATCATTTATCAGATTATGTTTAGCTTTATTCAGAACTTCAGCTAACTGTGCTTTGACCTACATCAGTTCTTCTTCTTTACTATCACCAATTTGATAAATGGCTGTTCTGAGAGCTTGAATGGATGTTCTTTCAAGTCCATCACAAGTCTGATAACCTTAGGATGTGAAGAGTTTTCATTATAACATAAGCATCTTCCTTTCAGAATAACTTCTACCTTAGCAGAATTCTTCAGCATAGGAATTTCTCTTCCATCACCTTCAGTAATCATTGGACTGTAATGAGAAGTCTTTGTACCAGAGATTCTGAATAAATCTCTTATAGCCTTCAAAATATATTCTGACCATCTTCTTGTAACATCAGATTTTACTTCCAGAAGATAATGAATATGTTGAAGTTCTCTGATAGACTTCTTTAATACATCAGAATCAGTTAATCTATAAGTCCTTCCATCATTGAGAAATAAGATTAATTTCTCTTTCAGATTCTCCTTATCATGAGCATCCATCACAACTTGAGTAGACAACACCTTGTCAAGGTGCCTTTATTTGATTTATTCATATGGTTTGTCTGTCAATATGAAAGGATCTGCTAGAGTAACCTCTACTCCTGTTTGAATCTTCTCTTCATCAGAACCTAATCCAGCTCTATCTATAGGTTGCTTGGCTTTCAACCCAAATGTAGCAAGTTGATTAATCATGAGATTGGATTTTGGTTCAACTGGAGTAGCCTTCTTCCATAACAGCTTCTTTTTATCAATAATTGTCAATTTATTCAAATCAACTTGAGCATTGTCAGTAGTTGATGTCTTGATAGCTTGATCAGAATTTGCTGTTTCTTCTGTACCTTCATGTCCTTTATTCTGAATAACAACTTGAGCAGTGTCAGAGATTGTTTTAGAATCTTCACTTATCTTTCTTCTTTTCAGAATTTGAACAGTTTCATCTTCAACAAGATTATCATAAGATACTTGAACCATTTTACACACTGGTTTCATCAGATCTTGAGAAGTTTTCAAGTCCAGTGATTTGGTTGGTTCATCAATTTTTCCTTTCGCTTTTTCTTTGGGATTACTCTTAGTCTGTGATCTAGTCTTGAACTTTGAAGTTTCAGAATTTGACTTTTCCTTGATCATAATGCCTTTTTCCTTAGGCCTTGGAGGTTTCTTTGCATCAGAAGCTTTATACTTAGGATTTGTTTTCTCAGCAGCAAATCTAGCTTCTTCCTCCTTGAGAGTTTCTAAATCCATTCCTGGATTGTGTTTCAGAAATAATCTTCTTGCTATCTCCTCATCAAGTGTCTGGATTTTAGGATCTTTGTAATAAACAGTAGTCTGCTTCCCCTTTAACTTCAGAGTTTGCAAAAACTTCTGAGAGTCTTCAGATCCTGACTGAATCAGAATCAGACTTTGCTTATCACCACTTGACTTCAGTCTTTGAGCATTCACAGCATCAGAACTTGACTTATTCTGAATATAAGATTTTCCTTGAACTTTTCTTTGACCTCTGCTCTTTTCAGAGTTTCCCTGGTCATCACTTTTATCATCCTTTTTCTTCAGTTCTTGAGTAGGTGAGCATTTGGACTTAACTACCTTCTCCCCCTTTTTGGCATCATCAGGAACTAAGAGAGAAAGAAGAAGTTCAACTGAAGATTGGATTTCATCTAATTGAGCTTTCTGAGAAGCTTGATTAACCAGAACCTCAGCAATTTGAGCCTGTTGCTTCTCTTGAATTTTCTCAATGGCTGCAACTTTTTCAGAAATAGGCCTGATATACTTGTTTTTGTCAAACTTGAGCACCTAATCGAGCTTATCAGCTTGTTCTCTGAGTGTATCAACCTTTTCATGAGTAGCAGTATGTAGACCTTGAAGATGTTTTGTAGACAGGTCTGTGATCTTAGCCAAATACCTCCTTGCCTTCATTTTCTTCAATCTCCTTTCCAATGAAGGAGTTGCTTCAGTAGCATCAGAATTTAAAAATCTCCTTTTCAAAGTATCATAACTTTGAGCTGCTGTTTCTTTCTGAGAAGTAACATTCTCAGCTTCAACTGTCACAAGCTCAGATGCATGAACTCGTGCTTCAATTGTTTCCTCTTCACTCTCAGACTCATCTCTGAGAATCATCTTCCTTCTCTTTTGTGAAGGTTGAGGAACAAACTTTGTCCTCTTAGAAGGTTTAGAAGATGAAGGTCTAGATGTGTGTGCTGATGGTTGAGAAGTCTGAGGTGTTTGTGTAGAGGTGGTAATTGCTGATGGTTGAGGTTATGATGGTTGGACATCAGGATATAGTGCAGTGTATTTAACTGGATCATAGATTATTAAGGCTTGTTTGACAGATAAAGGAACTCGGAGGGGTCTTAACACATCGTTCTTATTATTAGTAGATAATAAGTCATTAAAAGCTCTTTTGGCTAGTCTGAATGATGGAATTAATTCAGTAGCTGATTGAGGCTTATCATCACAACAAAAACTATATATAAGCTGACAGAATCTAGCAAACTAAACAGTATTTCTGTCTCTTGTCATCCTATCCCCAATGAAACCTAAGACAACACTTGCATAATCAAAATCAGTTTGATTAATGAGAGCATACCCGATTTGTTGACTGAATATGGGGATTGCATCGAAGTTAGAACATTTGTTTGCAAAAGCCTTAATAATACAGTCAAAGAAGAAACTCCATTCCCTCCTTATGTAAGGTCTTTTCAATCGAACCAGCTTTGCCAATGTCTTTTCATACCCCAGACTGGCCATCATATTTTGAAGAACTGGCTCCTCAACAGTAGAGTAAATGCAGTTCTCAGGCAGCTGCAGTGCTTGTCGAACCGTGGCCAATGTCACGACATGCTCATCCTCCGCTGATGAAGAGATAATACTTGGGGACCCTTGAGCACCACCATCATCATATACTCCACTTCTCCAGAACTCCAGCACTTGAGTTCCAGAGACTGCATCATGTTGGGTTAGAGCGTACCCAATATCAGAATTAGCGAGAAAATCCTGAAAGAAGTGAATTTCCAATGGAGCTTCAGCCTTGCTAAGAATGGCGGAGTAGTTGTTAGGAACAAACTTAGCTCCATTGAAAATTACGTCTTTTGGTGCCATCTCTGTAAGAAATTAAGTGAGAATGAGAGTGTTTGCAAAGTGTTTGTTAAAAGTCCTGAAAGAAAACGCTTCAGATAATTTTAGAGAGAGAGAGAATAAGAGAGATGAAAAATAGAAAAGTAAGTAAAAGATTATAAAATCTGTTAACTCCCATATATATACTCTCTCCACTCAACAGTTATATTTTTGAAGCATAATATACACTTTACACCTGGCACCGTGTGAACAGTCAAAAACGACTAAAGATGAGTTAATGGGCACGTAAAATAAGCAAAAATTACCGTGCACATGCAGGTTTTCAAGACATACACGTTAACCACTAACCCATAATGATTATGGCTGTTTTTATCTCACCCCAATTTTATTATGATTTAAATATGACTGTTTCATATTTTACCACAAATAAGTCAAGTAAAGAAGAATGCTACGTAAGCATCAAGGATTCCATCAGGATTTAATATCAGAACTTAACTTATATCAGATTTTAACAGTCATCAGAACATGACTTCTGTACTCAAATAGTGAATATCTTTTTCTGTGATTCTTCATACAAATACTGACTTGCTTTCTTCAGAGTTTAATCATCAGAACTTCCATCAGAACTTGTCCTCAGAATTTATGCAAATGACACTTAACTGTTTGTCAAAAACAACCTAATCACCACATTAATTTTCATCATTCATATAGAGTGAAAGTGTGTGCATTCAGCAAAATATCAGATAGAGATTAAAGTTTGATCAACTTCAGTGCATCTTAGAAATAGGGCATAACTCAGAAAAATGCTTAAAATCTGTCATCAGTCATGATGTCTACTATAAAACAAATTTATGCATGAGTCCACCTCAACTGTTTGTGCTCATTTTATGCATCTTTTGAAATTCCTTTTTACAGTGGCTTCTCAGTGTAAATGAGTCACGACTGCTTATCAGAATTTATGCTGTTATCAGAGTATTTCTCCAGTAATCATAGAATGTGAAAAGTCACCAAGAATTTTTTTTGCTTTTCTAATGCATATTACTTAATACCAGCAATGTACTTGGGTCTTCCCTTCCACATATTTACTCTAGATCTTAAAGGAGTACCTGATTTTTATTCTTTTCTTTTCTTTTCTTTTGATAAGTGAGGCTTATCAGCACTTAGTTCATTTTTAAGATTTACTGACATCAGAATTTGACAGATAAGAAACAAGAATCTAGTTTGTGACTTATTAATAAGATACACAAAGTAAACTTGACTAAGCTCGATATCAGAATCTGCTTGTGTTAATGGGTTTCCACATAAACAACTAATTCAAACATGGGATTTCTAGTATGTTAAAGACTACTAGGTTAGCATCTAGCACAGTTATCCTCATTGGATTGAATAGTCACAGAACATTCAAAAACACTTATCAGAGTATATAATTCCACATAAGATAATAATCAGCATTTAAAGAATTTTCAAATTAAGCACAGATTATATATAGATAATATAATCTGTAAACACTGATCATAAAGTCTGATGCATGAGAACAAAAACTAAGCAGATTTAGAGAAAGAACCTGAAACCATGCCAAGTTCATTTACCAATCTTATAAAGTAGCTTCACATAGTGGTTTTGTGAAGATATCTGCTAGCTGTTGATCTGTTGGAACAAAGTGCAATTCCAATGTACATCCATCCACATGTTCCCTTTATGAAATAGTACCTAATGCTGATGTGCTTTGTCATTGAGTGTTGTACTGGATTACCTGTCATAGCAATAGCACTTTGATTATCACAATAAATATGGATTTTAGAAAATTCTAACCCATAATCCAGTAACCGATTCTTCATCCAAAGAATCTGTGCACAACAGCTTCCTGCAGCAATATATTCTGCTTCTGCAGTTAATGGGGAAATTGACTTTTGTTTCTTGCTAAACCAAGAAACCAATCTGCCTCCAAGAAATTGGCAGCTTCCACTAGTGCTTTTCCTGTCAATTTTGCATCCTGCAAAATCTGCATCTGAGTAACCAATTAGCTTAAAATCTAATTCCCTAGGATACCATAATCCTAGATCAGTTGTACCCTTAAGGTACTTGAAAATTCTTTTCACTGCTAATAAGTGAAGTTCTCTTGGATCAGCATGAAATATTGCACAAAGACAGGTAGCATACATGATATCAGGTCTACTTATAGTTAGATAGAGTAAAGAACCAATCATACCTCTGTAGTTAGTAATATCTACTGATTTACCAGTATCCTTATCTAACTTGGTTGTAGTGGCCATGGGAGTGGATGCAGTTGAACAATCTTGTATTCCAAATTTCTTCAGTAAATTTCTGGTATACTTGTATTGACAGATAAAAGTGCATTCTTCACTTTGCTTGACTTGAAGGCCTAGAAAATAGCTGAGTTCTCCCATCATACTCATTTGATATCTTGACTGCATTAGCTTTGCAAACTTCTCACATAATTTGGAATTTGTAGAACCAAATATGATATCATCAACATATATCTGTACCAAAAGTAAGTCCTTTCCATGGTTGAGGTAGAATAAAGTTTTATGAATTGTGCCTCTATGAAATCTACTTTTCAGAAGGAATTGAGCTAAAATTTCATACCATGCTCTTGGAGCTTGTTTAAGGCCATAAAGTGCTTTGTCAAGCCTGTAGACATGATTGGGAAATTTAGGATCTACAAAGCCTGAAGGTTGTTCAACATATACCTCTTCTTCCAATTCTCCATTGAGAAAAGCACTTTTCACATCCATTTGAAAGACTTTAAATTTCTTGTGAGCAGCATAAGCCAAAAAGATCCTTATAGCTTTTAATCTAGCAACTGGTGCAAATATTTCATCATAATCAGTACCCTCCTGCTGAGAGTAACCTTTAGCAACCAGTCTTGCTTCATTCCTTGTAATTATGCCATCACTGTCAGTTTTGTTTCTGAACACCCATTTTGTACCAACAACTGATCTGTTCTTTGGTCTTGGCACTAGGGTCCAGACTTTATATCTTTCAAAATCATTTAACTCTTCCTGCATTGCTTGCACCCAATCAGCATCTTGAAGAGCTTCTTCCACTTTCTTTGGTTCAGTCTGAGATAGAAAAGAATGATAGAGACATTCATTTGAAGTTGCAGTTCTAGTTCTGACACCTGCTTCAGGATCTCCAATGATTAAATCAGGTGTATGTGCTTTAATCCACTTCCTTGCAGATGGAAGTTGATCTCTAGAACTGGATCCTCCCCCATGATCCATGCTGTCTCCATCAGCATTTTCTGATGCTCTCCCTCTCGTTATGCTCTCTGAGACTTCAGAATTTGAATTTGATTTTTCAGGAGTTGAAGAATCAGAGCTTCCAGAACTATCATAATTTGGCTTATCAGAACTAGATGAATCAGAACTTGAAGAGCCAGTGACAGGTTCTGATGCTTCTTGAGAGTCTTGAGATGTGATAGGTTCTTCAGCTTGCTCCCCCTGGATAGGTGCATTTTCTTTTGGAGTTGTTACCACAGTTTCCATGACATCAGAACTTAATCCATTAGAACTTACAGGATCAGTATTTAAGTCATCATAATTTCCAGAATCAGAATTTAAATCTTCATTCTCAAATCTCAGCTGATCGTGATCATCGAAATCTTCAAGTCCAGTAATCTTCTTATCATCAAAAGAGACATTGATAGATTCCATGACAACTCTTGTTCTTAAATTGTAGACTCTGAAGGCTTTTGTGGAAAGTGGATATCCAACAAAAATTCCTTCATCAGCTTTTAGATCAAACTTTGATAGCTGCTCAGGATGAGTCTTAAGAACAAAACACTTGCAACCAAATACATGAAAGTATTTCAGATTTGGTGTTTTTCTTCACCATCTCATATGGTGTTTTTCCATGCTTGTTTATAAGTGAAGCATTTTGTGTAAAACAAGCAGTCTGCACAGCTTCAGCCCAAAAATAGGTTGGTAGTTTGCTTCATCAAGCATTGTTCGTGCAGCTTCAATGAGTTCTTTCTTTCTACAACTCCAGTTTGCTGTGTAGTTCCAGGTGCAGAAAATTCCTGTTTGATTCCATGATCTTTGCAGAACTCTTCCATGACTGAATTCTTGAACTCAGTGCCATTATCACTCCTTATGATTTTAACAGAATATTTGATCAATTTATCCAGCTGTCTGACATGATCAGTTAGGGTAGATGCAGTTTCAGTCTTCTTGTGCAAGAAGTACACCCATGTGTACCTTGTGAACTCATCCACTATAACCATAGCATATTTCTTCTTTGCAATAGACATGACATTGACTGGACCAAATAGATCAACATGGAGTAGGTGATAAGGCTCAAAAATTGATGACTCGGTTTTGCTCTTGAAAGAAGATTTTATTTGTTTTGCCTTCTGACATGAATTACAAAGGCCATCAGGAGCAAATATTGTTTTTGGCAGTCCTCTCACAAGATCTTTCTTTACAAGCTCATTTATATTATTGAAATTTAAATGAGAGAGTTTCTTGTGCCAATTCCAGCTTTCTTCAATTGATGCTCTACTCAACAGACAGATTGCAGAACCATCAGTACTTGTTGAAAGCCTGGCTTCATAAAAGTTACCATGCATGTATCCTTTCAGAACCACTTTGCCTGTTGAATTACTTATTACTTCACAGTGTTCTTCAAAGAAATCCACATGATAACCTCTGTCACAGATTTGACTTATACTCAACAGATTGTGTTTAAGTCCTGAGACAAGAGCTACTGATTCAATGATGACATTCCCAAGATTGATCTTGCCATATCCCAGAGTTTTCCCAATGTTGCCATCTCCATAAGAAACTCCTGGACCAGCTTTCTCCACAAAGTCTGATAGCAGGGCTTTATTTCCAGTCATATGTCCTGAACATCCACTTTCCAGAACTAGGATGTTCTTCCTGTTGCCCTGCAATCACAAAGACCACTAAAGGTTAGTTTTAAGGACCCAAACTTTCTTGGATCCTTTGGCCTTTTTAAGTTTGTTAACATTTACAGCGGATTTAACATCAGAGTTTATGCTAACATTTTTCTTATCAGTATTAACAGTATCAGACTTTGCATCATACTTTACACTAGAAGGAATTAAAGTAACTTTTTTCAAAGAAGGTTTTATCTGATAATAATCATAGTACAAACTATGATATTCCTTACAAGTATAAATGGAATGCAACACACTACCACAATGAAAACAAGGATTTTGTGGCTTAAACCTAACAGACTGACTCTTAACTCCTGACTTAGAAGGTAAGGAGTTTATATTCTTATTCTTCCTGCAAAAAGAAGCCAGATGGTTAGAATTTCCACAATTATAGCATTTCTTTCTAGGAGCATTAGGAACAGGCATATAATTGTTCCTTTTATTCACACCTTCCTTTCCATTCCTATTTTTCCTAGCTGCATTTATCTTGTTTACACTGGTAATCTCTTTCAGCTTATGTTTAAGCTACTTCTTTGTCATTAAGCCTATGTTATCTTCAGTTGGTTTATCCTGTTCTAATTTGTCAGAAGTTGACTCTGCTATCAATTCTGTCTCAATATCTTTCATCTTTTCAGAATCAGACTTTACAGTTTTAGCTACAAATTTAACAGGATTTACCTTTGGCTTAGCTTGTTCAGTTCCTTTTTCACTTTTCTCATCTCCATAACCTAAGCCCTCTTTCCAGTTTCCACTACTTAGTATATCTTGATTTGCTCTGTCAGAGTTAGTCCAAGTCCTGATAATTTCTCCCTCTTTTTCTAACTCAATTTTTGGAGATTTATTAATTTTTAGCACTTCATCTCTAACATAGAAAGCATCATCTCTATCCTTCTGAGTTTGATGGAACATAACTAACTCTTTTTCTAAATAATCATTCCTCTTTTTTAAAAACAAGATTTTCAGAAGTTAATCTTTCACATGTTAAAGCTTGATCTCTATAGCTAATAAACATGGTTTTAAGATATAACCTCAACTCAGTAATATCATCAGTATGAAAGGCATAAGTTGTTTGAGGTACCTTTAACTCATCAGCATCAGAACTGCTATCAGCATTTGCCATCAAGGCATAGTTCTTCTCATCTTCAGAATCTGAGGTGTCTGTCCAGCTTTTCTTCTTTGTGACAAGCGCCTTGCCTTTATCACTCTTTCCTTTCTTGCAGTCAGGAGATATGTGGCCTTTCTCACCACAGTTGTAGTATTTGACATTTGAGTAATCTCCTCTGTCAGACTTTCCTCCTTTGCCTTCAGATTTTCTGAAGCCCTTCTTATCAGAACTTCTACCTTTCCTGGAAAACTTCTTTCCCCTTCTGAATTTCCTGTAGGCTATCTTTGTGATACCCTTCACCATAAGAGCACACAGCTTCATTATCTCTTCATCAACATCTACTTCAGGTAGACTTTCAATTTCTGAATCATCATCATCAGAACTTGATGATTCTGAATCAGACTTTATGATGAGAGCTTTTCCTTTTCCTTTCTTTGAGACAACCACTTTGGAGGATTCCTCCTCAGCATTAAGAACAACTGTTCTTGACTTTCTCCCATGTCTCTTGCTTCTTTGATCCATCTCAAATTCATAAGTCTTGAGCATTCCATAAATTTCATCAAGAGTAGTTTCATCAAGAGCATAGTTATCTCTTATAATAGTAGCTTTCAAATCCCAATTTTCAGGAAGAGCTAAAAGGAATTTTAGATTTGAATCTTCAATGTCATATTCCTTGTCCACCAGTGACAGATCATTCAAGAGTTTGACAAACCTGTCATATAAGTCAGTTAATGACTCATCACTTTTTGAGTCAAAGTGCTCGTACTCTTGAGTGAGTATAGTCCTTCTATTTTTCTTGATTGCATTAGTTCCCTAACACCTTGTCTCCAAAGCATCCCATATCTCCTTTGTAGTCTTGCATTGAATTACCCTATTTGACATGACATTATCAATGGCACTATGCAGCAAATGCCTTACCTTTGCATCCTTGGTAATAGATGAGATATCTTCAGCTGTGTATTCACTTTTCTCCTTTGGTATGGTCTTTTCTGGCTGATCTGCAACTACAACAGAGAGCTTGGTTGGCTTATGCGGTCCTTCATTAATTCTGTCAATATATTATGGATCTGTAGCTTCCAGAAACATAGCCATCTTCACTTTTCATATGGAATACTCAGAAGGTCTCAACATGGGAACCCTGATAGTCTCATATCGACTATGGGTTTGAGTCTTTGGAGTTTCTTCAGTTTTGGTGGGCTTGGTTGGATTTCCTATTTCTTCAGACATGATTGTTTTGGATCTTTACTATATGTGTGTTAACAGAGAGGCTCTGATACCACTTGTTAGGTCACACAATACTGTAAAGGGGGTTGAATATAGTGTAGAATACAATCAAATCGATTTAAAGCACAAGTAACAGAAAACAGATGTATTCGATATAACAAACTCTGTTACAATGGAACTGTTCTCTCTCAGTGATGAACAAATATCACGAGAGCTGCTAGGTTACAATATATGATCTTCTCGATGATCGTAACTCTTATAGAGTAAACCTATGTCTGTGTTTATATAGACACACAGTTAGAAGATAACTTCTAGTTGATATGGAATATAATTTTGTCTCCTAAAATATATCAACCGGATATCTTATATAATTCTTCTAGTCCTCGAACTATTTCCATGCATATCTTCTTCTTGTATTAGTCTCGATCTTCTTTCCTGTGAATCAGCTTCCTTCCTTAACTGTTAGTCCTCCAATACTTAAGTTCTGATATCCATCTTCTGATATTATCTTCTGATGATCTAAGTTCTGATATCCTTAAGTCCTGACTTCCAGTAAGTCCTGATTCCAGTAAGTATTGATATTTCCTGTTAGTTAAGATCTGAAAACTAAATATGAAATATATTAGACATGACATCTCAAATATATCTAACATAAGTGCGTTTAAGTTTGAAGAATAAATGTTTGCTTTTGTAATTTAATTCCCACGAAATACTACGGTACTAGTAAGGAATTGAAATCAAGTTTTGTGCAAAATTATCACTTCGTGCTTAGAAGTGTATAACTTGTCGAATCTTGTTCGATTAAACAATCCTTGTACGAATTTATTTTTCTTTAAGTTATTATATATAAGAGCTTGTTAAGATGAAGAGAAGGTGGTACTAAGTTTCTTATATGAATATTAAGTGTGGTCGGTCAAGAATTGGACAAAAGCTAAGAGGTTTACCACTTTTAAAAGATGAACGAAATTTTTTGCCGGAAAAGTTCACCGAAAAAATTTGCCGGAGGTTCGGCCGGATTTTGGCTTGTTGGTCGAACTAGGGCAGCCCCTCGGGAGGCAAGAAATGGTGTGGATGAGCTTTGCTTGGGTTGATAGAGCTTGGTTGGTGGAACTAAACTTGAATAACAAAAACCTTGAATATATGATATATATTTGTAATAGAGAAGGTTTTTGATATGATGTATTTGAGTTTGGATATTAGAGAGTGTGTAGAGAGAATACTTTTTGAAAATACCCAGCAATTAATTAGCTCTTAGCCTGTGTGTAAGAAAATGGTCGGGGTGGGTGTTTATTTATAGAAGGAGTTAGATGAAGGGAGTGGTTGAGATTTAGTTAAAATAAATGGTGGATGAAGAGAGTGGTGTGGATTGATGAGGTGGGGGTTTAGTTGTGTTTGTTTGCAACTTGCAGATAATACAAACAAGTTTATGGTAATAATTACCATTAAATATATCAACTTTGAAAACCCTTTAATAAATACAACCAAAAATATGATAATTATCTAAATATCATAAAATGATGATCTGCAAGTTTTGGTCAATATTGGTCAAAGATAACTTGGTCAAACGCTCGGTCAAAGTCTTGGTCAACACCCGAAAAATCACACCTGAACAGAGTTTCTTGAAAAATTACGAAAATTTAACCATGCATAGAAATCACCATTTAAGTGAAAAATCTTAAATTTCAAGATTTTCTAGAAAGTGAAAGTATTTTATTTGGATTTGAAACGATTAAATCAAGGTTGAGTTCCAAATAAAATATGAACGATCTTTTGTAAAAACAGATAAACCTTTTTTGCTCAAGTTTGGGATATAATAAATACTTAGAATATATTTCATAAAATATAAATATTTTGAGAGAGTGGAAAATATTTTTAAGTATTATTTGAGATACAAGAAAAAATTACTTTGAAAAATATTAGGAATGGGATAAAATGAGATATTAATATTTTCTTATCAAATATTAATTTCTAAGAGTATACAAATATATCTTTGGATGAATAAATATTTATAGTGTGAAAGATATATATTTTATCCCTTTAAAAATATCTATTTTTAAAAAAAATTTAGCACGAGGCTTCTAAAGAATATCCAAATTTTGATATTCCTTTTTTCAAACTTGTTGCCTTATTAATATTTCAAGAGAGCCTAAGGAAGATCATATTCCGATAATTTTTTTACGATCTCATTGCTTTGATTTTTAGAGTATATTCCTTAAAAATATATTTTAATTTTTCAGCAAATTGAAATATCTCTTGTATTTATATATAAATACACTTGAAAATATTTTTGAAAATATTTTGCTAGAGATGGATTTTCACTTTTTATTATGTCAATGAAATTCATGCATATTTGGAGAGCATATAAGTGTTTTAAATTTTATGTTAAATTATGCAAATATCAAAATAAATAATTTATCGAAGATGTCCTTTCACAGTGATTTATTGTAGAACCACCATGATGTGAGATTGAATTTGTTATCTGTTGTCGATGATGAAGATAAGTGGAAATTATTATCATTCTTACTTCGTGTTCTTCTTCCTTCGCACATATAGTATCAAAAATCATTCGCATGATGTTGTCCATTATTGAGTATTCTAAAGCTAAGAATGAATTTGACTTTATATAGGGTTTTTACTTTCTCCTGTTTTCAATGGTACTAGTTTAAAACTCGTGCGATGCACGGATTATTTGTAATAATATATACTTTTTTGAATTTAATATGAAGCGAAAATTTTAAGATACAAAATTTATTTATTAAAAATTTTAAATATATAGGATTTGATAATAATTAAGAATATCCATGCACGTGTATAAATTAATGATATTTTTAAAATAAGTGGAATTTAACAAATAATATCAATTAATTGAAATATAGTTTTATTAAAATATATAGGGGTGTTTAAAAAAAAAATAGATTTTAATTAAATGGTAAATTTTATCTCCGATAAATAGTATACATATTATTTTAAGTTTATATATAGTCTTTTTTTAATCCAGATCAATTGTATACATTACTTTTTATTAGCCTAAAGCCCATTATAATGACCAAATTCAAATTCAACTAATTATAATAAGATTTATCTTATTTAATTTCTTAAAGCTCAGATTAATAGTAAATTTTTATGTTAGCCTAGATAAGGGCATATATTGTTAGTTTTAGCTGATCTAATTGTTTTCAGATTTTAACTTTTCTTTGTTATGGATTACTTGTATAAATTTTGTTAGTCCAAATGAATAGTACATGTTCTTTTATTCCAAAGCTATTATCCTCACTAACGAATTATATCTATTTCGTTTAAATAAAATGGCATGGATATTATAAAATTTGAAAAAAGCCTGTAATTAAATAAATCCAAACATTGTGTAAACATACCCACTATCAAATTTTTAATATTTCGGATATTAGGGGCGGATCTGGTAATCCCCTCATTTTTAAACCTACATCATAACTAACAACCAATTAGGTAGACTTTAATTTTATTTTATCCCGGATCAATAATAGAAATATCTTTACTTTGATATATTTAATTTTGATTTTAGCGCAAATAAGTATCGTACATTATTTTGTTTTAGCGTCATGCCTTAACCAGATCTAGGTCCAGTTAATTATATTAGTTTTATTTTTTTTTTAATTTTAGCCTGAGTGAATATTATTTTATTTTAGATTAAATAAATAATAATATATATAATTTTGTTTTAGCCTGATAACATAATATTGACCAACAAATTAATTTTCAACTTTTTTTTTTCAGTTTAGCCCGGTTCAATAATATATACTTTTAGCCGGATTAGTAGTATTTATTATTTTATTTTACCCAAAACAGCAAATCGAAATAACTATATTAGTTTACTTTTATTTTTTATATAAGATCGGATCAATAGTATATTTTTTTATCTCGGATGAATAATATATATAATTTTATTTAAGCCAGAGATCACTGGACAATTATAATTCTATTTAAATTTATATAATTATATGTTGAATATTTATATATTTTTGAGAGTGTTTTATTATAAATATTATAGGTGAATAGACCGACTATCAACAAGTTTTTTTATATAATTATATTATTTATATTACTCTATTCATGTGAGTGTTTTACTATAAGAATTACTATAATTACATGTGTTCAGAACACCTATCGACAAAACTTTCATTTTTTTTCATTTTTAATATAAATATATAAATGTCTAGATTATAGAATAACATCATAACTATGCTATGCATTACTGAAAAAGCGGGTTTTGCACGACTTAAAATAAGTCTATATATGAAGAAATCGTCTCTAAATAAGTGGATTTGATTTGATGATGATATGATATCGTTGGTTTGGGGGATATGTTCGATTGATGCGAAGCTGGGATATATAAATTTTAAAGGTTTATAGAATATAACATTCAATAGTAAATTTTGATAAAACAAAATTCTAAAATTAGGGTAACTAAGTAATTTTATTAAGTACTTATCGACCGATTACCAAATTTTTAATGTTTCTTATATTATAATATAGTATATTAAAATATTGTATAGATTATCTATTTATGATATAATATAATTATAGTTATTATTATTATTTAATAATAATAATAACAATAACAACAACAACAAAAACAACAACATCAACAATAATGCACTAATTTCAAATTATATTCAACCATTATAACCATTCCTATTGGTACACAAAACTTTATAAGTTCAGCAAATTTTAGTTAAATAGTATTTTTCATAATTTGGCCGACCAATTTAGTCAATTCCATTATAAATACTCTATTTAAAGACTTGATTTTAGAAAAAGTACAACCCAGCCCGATGTAAAGTTTGCCCGGTTATATTTAACCATTATATTTGCCCGAATCCTGCCCGGTTGATTTTTTTTTTTTTGGTTTTTTGCATCTCTGGTCTCCGCTGTAAAACTAGTTACCACAATCAGTCGGTAAGAATAATAAAAACAATAATACTGTTAAAGAGGATAAGTTTTAGAGTTTGAAGTACATCTGGTGAGTTCGGTCCATACTTCCATCAAACCAAACAAAACGAAGCAAAACCCGTCGCAAGTTGCATCACAATAACATGGTAAATCCCCGCCTTGTTCTTCTCCCAGTCTTTGTCATCTCCCTTTTTAATAATTGATTTTTTTTTTAACTTTATATTTCTGATTCTTATGTATTTTATTTGCATGTGAATTGAGTTTGAGTTGAACTGTCCGTTTTTTTTTTTACTTTTATTTTGTATGCTAGGGTTTGTTTCCTTATAAAATTGCATCTAACTTTTTAAGAAAGCAAAGCTCGTAAGTTATAAGTAAATGGTTTCAAGCTGTATTAAGACTTTGTGTACTTGAAAGTTGTTAGAATTTGAGTCCAGGGCCAGCCTGGCCGGGGGAGCTATTTTCGGTGCTCCCAATTGCTGAGCCCCTGTGTGTCAAGGAGTAGTTTGTTGAGTTATTGAACATCGGTTGTGTAATTAACACTTCGATGATCAATGCTTTTTTTCGGTTGAGATAAGTCGGAGAATAGCCTGTCTTAATTTGGTTACAAATATACAGAAAACGGCAGTAATAGCACCAGTAATATTTGTGCAATCATTTGTGCCGGTTATTTAGAAAAAATATATTTGGACAATCATGCGCGTACCGGAATGAATTACATCAGTTTTTGAGTTGTTGACGTGAACTCGTAATTTTATTTCACTTTTTGTGCCTGTTTTTGACATCTAGACGAACACAACAGTTTGCCGGAATAAATATCAGCATCTTAAATATTTTGAAGACAGTTGGACTTATGTTGCGCGTCTACATGTTGGCTACACCAGAGTAACATAGATTAGATTTCTCTGAGATTTTCCGACAACTAGATTATTCTTTATCATTTCTTATTTTGAAATCATTATTCATGTTTTTCTGATTCATATTTTTGATGTGCTTGTTCTTATCATTTTATAGTTACGTTAGGCAAGTTAAACTTACAAGTGCTTATTCGGTTATTCCAACTGCTGGTTAGGTAATAGTTTTAATTTGTACTCACAACTAGTGTTATGGCTCAAAAATGATTGTTCACTGATGATGTTAACTGTTTAGGAGTATTTAGTTTCAGCAATTATTGTAAAAAGATGTACATATGCAATAATTTCATGTCGAGGCTGTCCACCATACTCGGAGATTTTGACATTTTATTGATCCCTACAAGATGCGCATCTCCTGCAAAGCCTCAAAGCACTAGGCATTAGCTAGTTGGTTTTGTAGTCTCTAACTCTCGATGAATATATATTCTTTGGGATGCTACTATATACCTTCAGTCACTTGCTATAATATTTAGAGCACAAACATTTTTCTCTGGTAAGCATTTCTTTTTCTGATTGTTTTGTTTATATAAACTTGTTAGGCGAATCTTAACAGAGGAGCTACAAGGGCAGGAGCTACAAGGGCAGGAGCTACAAGGATAGATAATCCCAGAGGACGTCATCATGGGCTATCTCAACAGAAAAAGCAAGAAATCAAGGAAGCATTTGAGCTATTTGACATTGATGGATCTGGTATTCACATTGCTCCCTTAACAATACACATCATGAATACATCATAGGATTGCAATGACTTAATTCTGTTTTTCTAAATTATACAGGTAATATTGATGCCAAAGAGCTGACAGTTGCAATGAGGTATAAATATCCCATCACTAACATAAATAATAAATTCTCAACAAACTTCATAATACAATACAACTAACTTCTTATTATTTCAGGGCACTGGGATTTGAAATGAATGACGAGGTAGTTCTGTGTACTGAAGCATTCATTCATTATCTGTGCAATTGAAAGATTTCATCCAAACTAATGTTATCTGGTTTAGTTTTTATAGGTTGATCTGTTTATAATAGAATAAACATACTTGAAATTGGTATTCACTTTTGATATAATTGTTAGTTTTTTTTAAAAAAAATTGTGTTTAGAGTTCAATTTTAATTGTTGCAAAGATAAATTTTGGACTGATCTTTTTGCAAGAGAAAGTTTAACCGATCTTAAATTTGTACTAAAGCGGTGTTATTCTCCGGCTTAGAGAGCTTTTGTTCTTGCATTCCTGGGGATCATGTTCTTAACTTGAGAAAGAGAACTTGCGAGGAGTTGATGATCTTTCTCTGTTGGCAATTATTTAAAAATATTGCTAGCTAACCAGTAGAGTTAGCACAAACTTCAACTACATTGTCTTAAAATGCTGTAAGGTAGAAAAAACTGTGGGCTGCAATTACTCAATTTTTAATTGATAACGTATTTGAGTAAATTGACATTAACTTGTGGTAGTTTTCCATAGTCAAGGTGCTAAGTTTTGGTGCTCAATTAATAACAAGTTGCATCGAACTACAGGTAGTTCAGTAGAATCATAACTAACTTTAGAGCAATTGTCAGGTTTATTAAGGCACTCACATTTTATGCCTTAAATGATCACTGAGCCATCTTCACTAACTTATGATATGCCTCTCTGGACTTGGAAGCTGGACAAGCTACCTACTCTAGTTTCCAATGTGACTTTCGGTTCAGGAATACTAGTTAGTTATTAATTGCTTTTTGAAACCTTTTTATGACATCTTTAAGTGTCTGTCTCCTTATCTTTATATGTTTTTTTCAATGTTTTCTTCTGAAAACATTTTTTTAATTTGCTTAATCATATTTAGCTATGTGTTATTCTTTTAGTGTTTGGTGCTTTCTCCTCTTTTTCTCCAGATATTTTATTGGTTTCCATATGTTTAGCTGTACCTTGTCATTATTTTCTAATCAGTAATACTTGTGTTGCAAGACTAATTTCTCATATTGTGTTCAATTTCAGCAAATACATCAGATGATTGCTGATGTAGATAAGGACGGAAGTGGTGCAATTGACTTTGATGAATTTGTGTACATGATGACAGCCAAGATTGGTGAAAGAGATTCAAAGGACGAGCTCATGAAAGCTTTCCAAGTCATTGACCAAGATAAAAATGTAAATTTAAAAACTGTGATTATCTATTTAGGTCTATTTTGTCCATTACCTTTTGATATAAACATTTCTTTACATTTTCTGGGTGCAGGGGAAGATCTCTGCTGCAGACATTCAGCGTATTTCCAATGATTTGGGAGAACGTTTTACTGATAGAGATATTCAGGAGATGGTTGAGGAAGCGGATCGCGATCGTGAGTTTTTCTTTTTAATAAATATTCTGTGTCCTTGCACGGCCTCGCCCATTTATATAACCTGGTTTTGTGATTTCAGGTGATGGTGAAGTAAACTTTGAGGAGTTCATGAGAATGATGAAAAGAACCTCTTATGGATACAAGACCTAAGTAAACTTCTATGATGCAGTTCATATACATTTGTTTGTGTGATATTGTGTGATACTGTGTGATATAAGCTAAATGTAGTTGACTAGTGAAGTTGAGTCCCAGTTAAACATGCAGAAGTAGTACTTACCAAGGAGAAGAATTTATGTATGGAGTTCTATATCGTGCTTGGATACCGAGATATATGGAGAAAGTACGGTTATTTATGGCCAATTTGTACCAATAATTCCAGCTGCTATATACATGTAACACCAGCATCTTTTAGATTGACGTTGCAAATGTAATTTGATGATGAAGACGGACTCAAAATGTATATGAAATGTTGATGATATATCCGAAATACTAGGAAGTAGGAAGTATGCCAAAGTGATCTTTCGACAAGGAAAATTTCTACAAAAGCATAGTGACAATGACTTGTATAGATATGATATTTAGATTCTAATTCTAGAGCTCCCAAAACATTTTTTGAGATACATCCCAAAAGATTGAGTTGTTTCCTCGTATATATAATGAATTTTGCGTGGGAAGAATTTTGGGATCCATTTAACCGTTAGTTCTTGGATGAAGAGAGCCGAGAATATTTTCGTTATGCATCAATCAAAGAATGTTAAAATGTCCTTGCAAAAAAGAAGAATGTAAAATTTTAAATCCAGTTGCATGATAATTGGAGAGGTTGATAGTTTTTTATGGAGAAAAGATTCTTGAATAAGTTCTGATCACAGTTGCAGACATAGTAGTCACTACAATTCATATTATGAGTCTATTTTCTCCGCGGCTACTACCTTCTACTCTCCTCACCTCTCTTCACAATTTTTCAACTCGTACCTTCAAAAATTTACTCTCCCACTGTCAAAACATTTCACATTTCAAAATTTTCACTTCTCACCTCATCATCACTGGCTCATTCCCACCTCAAAAACCTCAACTTGAAGCTTTTTTAAGCCACTGCTTTCACTTGGGTGCTCCTCAAATAGCTCTTTTGACTTTTAATTTGATAAAAAAACCCAATCTTTACTTACAAAATTTGCTCATTAGGTCACTCTGTGATCATGGGTTTTATGAAGATGTTTTGTATGTATACAAAAGGTGTCAACTTTATGGCTGCTTATATGATAATTATACTTTTCCTTTTGTTATCAAGGCGTGTTCGTGTTTGGGCAGTGTTAAGGTTGGAGAAGGAGTGCATTGTAAGGTTTGGAGAAGTGGGTTTGTGGGGAATGTGTTTGTGCAGACTGGTTTGGTTGATTTTTATGCCAAGATTGGTGAAATGGCGAAGGCACGGTTGGTGTTTGATAAAATGTCTGAACCGGATTTGGTTTCGTGGAACACGTTGATTTCTGGGTATTCTTTGTTAGGGTTTTATGATGAGGTTTTTGAGGTTTTTAAAGAGATTGGATTGAGGGGTTTGAAAGCTAATGTAAGTACTTTAGCTAGCGTGCTTCCTGTTTGCTCGCGGTTGGGTAAGTTTTGTGTTGGTGTATCGATTCACGGATTTGCGTTAAAATGTGGTTATCTTTTGGATGAAAATTTGGTTCCTGCTTTGATTTCTGTTTATGGTGATGGGGGGGATTTATCTATTGCTAGAGATATCTTTAATTGTTTATCACAAAAGAATGTTAGTATATGGAATGCTATGATCTCTGCGTACACACAGAACCAGAAATCTGAGGATGCCTTTCTGCTGTTTCGTGAAATGCTCCAAGATGATGTGCAACCTAATGTGGTGACATTTGTATCTATTGTTCCTGCTTGCAAGAGCTTTGGTAGCACTTGTGGAGAGGCCGTTCATGCTTGTGTATTATTACGGGGATATGAGAATCAAGTCTCAGTTGCTACGGTGCTTATATCAATGTACGCTAAGCTTGGGAATGTGGATTCAGCTAAATTTATTTCTCATCGAGTTCCTCACAAAAACGTTCTGACATGGAATTCAATAATATCTGGGTATATATATAATAAGTGCTGGGAAGAGAGTTTGGCTACCTTTCATGAAATGCTACTTGAAGGATCTAATCCAGATGCAGTCTCCATTGTTACTGTTCTTTCTTCCTGCTCCAAGCTTGGTGCAATTCTACTAGGTAAATCTGCTCATGCATATAGCTTAAAAAGATGGTTAAATTTGGAACTTAATATTTCCAATGCACTGTTGGCATTTTACTCTGACTGCCGTGACATGATAAGTGCGGTTAATTTATTCCATGAGATGGCAATAACCAGTGTTATTTCATGGAATACGTTGATATCTGGATTTGTACATGTTGGACAGTACCAAAATGCGGTTTCACTTCACCACCAAATGCATCGAAAAGACATGGACATGGATTTGGTCACTCTAATAAGTATCCTCCCTTGCTTCCATGAAACTGAGGATTTGGTGCAGGGTCGGGCAATTCATTGTTGTGCCATTAAATGGGGTTTTACCTCTGATGTAACTTTAGCTAATGCACTTATTAGCATGTATGTCAACTGCAAAGAACTCGTTTCTGGGAAATTAATATTTGAAAACCTTCATGATAGGAACGTGATTTCTTGGAATGCATTGATAACTGGTTATAGGCATCATAATATGCAGAATGAGGTTATGCACTTGTTTGATCAAATGATCAGCGAAGATCAAAGACCAAATTATGTTACCTTGCTAAGTGTTTTGTCCGTATGCTACTCCCAAATGCAAGGTAAATCTTTTCATGCATATGCTGTTCGGGCAGGGTTCTTTCTGGAGACTCCGTTCCTTACAGCTCTAATGCTCATGTATACTAGATTTGGTAATATATTATCATGTCGCCAACTGTTTGAAATGGGAGAGAAAAGCAACATTTCACTTTGGAATACTATTATATCCGCACATGTAGATTTCAATAATGCCGATGTAGCAGTTTTGTTTTTTTCTGAATTACTTAGGACAGATATTGAACCTGATTATGTAACAGTTTTGAGCTTAACTTCAGCTTGTATTCAGTTGAACGATTCTTATTTGACAAATTCTACAATGGCTTACATAATACAAAAGGGTTTTGACAAAGATGTAGCGGTTGGTAATGCTTTGATTGATTTGTACGCAAGATCCGGACTCATTGCATGTGCAAGAATGATCTTTGACAATATGTTTCAAAAGGATGTAATATCGTGGAGTGTGATGATGAATGGGTATTCATTGCACGGTGACAGTGAAACTGCCCTTGGTCTTCTGTCACAAATGAGATGTGCGGGCTTTATACCTGATGATATCACCTACGTGAGTATTTTATCAGCATGTAGCCACACCGGTTCAGTTACGCAAGGTGAAATAGCTTTCAAATCTATGGTAGAAGATGGTATAGTGCCACGAATGGAACACTATTCTTGCATGATGGATCTCCATGGTAGAACTGGTAACTTAGACGAGGCTTTCAAATTTTTAAAGAGCTCCCCATATAAACCTTCTGCAAATATACTGGAGTCATTGTTGGGTTCTTGTCTAGTTCATGGCAATATTGAAGTTGGGGAAGAAATTGGTGGGTTGCTCCTTGAAATGAAGCCTGAAACTTCAGGACCATATGTAGTCCTCTACAACTTATATGCAGCTGCAGGAAGGTGGACAGATGCTAATAGAGTGAGATCTGAGATGGAAAGGAACCAAGTACCGAAAGTACCTGGATATAGTCTCCTCGGGGAAAATGGAACATCACTGTAAATAATTCTTAGGTGATGGTAGCAGACTTGTTTATGTATCTTTCCTTAAGCAAGAGAAGTTTATGTTGTCATCTCGAGCAAGGAGGTCAAGGGAGGAGAAATGAATTTCAATCGATAAAGTTAACGCTCTGACAGGGGAATGAAAGCAAGAGGTTCAAGGTTATAGCATGCAAGGCAGTCCAGAGAAGAATAATGTATGCGGAATTATAGAAGTCAAAGCTCCAAAGGGGGGAGGAAGAGTGCGTGGGGTTATTTTAAACTAGGCACTCAAAAGGGAAGGGAAATGTATTCAAGTGACGAAAGTCTATGATCTGAGTTCTGAAGGGAATAAAGATTCATAGTTATAACTTGAACAAAGTTAGGTTGAAACGTGATGCAAGTGATGATCAATCTATATTGTATTAGTAGTTAATATGATTTTGTAGGCATTGTTTCAACAATGCCGTATGGATGATGGGATTCCAACTTGAATGAAAATGAAATTAAAACCAACTCATTCCATTCCGGTCGCAATGTGGACCGGTAAGATTATGGTGCAGCTTGGACTGAGATATGAGAAACCACGATGGAATTAGAATGAAATTACAAATCATTTTAGTATTCATTCCGATCCCCATTGGATTTGTATCTCATTAACATAAGCCACCTATATTCAACTTGTCAGAGGATAAGATAATTAGTTGATAATAAAGTTAATTATAGGAGTCAAATACATTGAGCATATGCAGTGCAGTAGTGGAATATACTTTGGAGCCTTAATATATAAGTTCTTGGTAGAACCCAACCCATATATAAAACATATTATTAATTGTTAATATATTTCTTTTATGAAATGTAAAAAGTATTAAATAAAGAACTTAAAGTCAGGAGTTAATAAAAACTATTTCTTTATTTCTTTTTATAAAAATGTATGATAAAAATTAATATTATTATAAATTTTACTTTTGTCTTTTAATTTTTCATTAGACACATTGTTATAGATTTCAGATATAAAAATTATTCGGATGGAATACTGATTTGTGAAATATTGGACAATTTTTAAAACTGAATAATTTATTAGCAATCTATCAAAAATCAGGACAATTTTTTTTTTTTAATTTTCAGCAATTTTTAAAAAAATGGGCGGATTTTCATGATCATCATTACAGATAACTTATCAATTTGAGGAGTTCCAGGGCATTGTCAAAACTCAAAAATAAAAAGTAGTTCCAAGGCAATCACATACATACTACACTCTTGAGAGGTGGTTTAGTTTAGATTAAAGGAAACGAAATGGATGGTGGTGCTGCTGACTCTGCTTCACCCAGTTCTCCTTCCATTTTCAGGTACTATTCTATCTATATTCTATATATCCCATTTGTGATTTTTATTTTCATGGGAAATATACAATTTCTTGATTATGTTGAGGTGTGTTTGGGTGCCACAGTTCACAACGCCACTTTTATCTTGCCGTTGACAGGCTCCAATTTAAGATGGTTTGTCCCTCCCCCACCCCCCTGTTTATTTATTTCTCGCAATTCATTTTTGTTAATTGAGTCTCAGAAATACATATCCCATTGTACTTAATTTATGGTTTTATTATGGGTTTAGGAGACATTGGTGGATTTATTAGGCATGGCAGGCCGCCTTCCTTGCTTGCCAATGGTTGTCTGTTGCAATTCTCGCGACGAGCTCGATGCCATCTCCTATGCCCTTTCCAACTTATCTTATCTTTCCGCAACCCCTCTCGTACTCTCTTTCACTCTATATTTCTTTTTATCTAGTATACATTAGTTTAGGATTCAATGTGGTTTCTTAATTTATATTTGAAGAGTTCTTTATGTAATCTTTGTACTGTAGGTTGTAATATAGGGATTATTGCCATGAATCAGATACTGGTATATGTCGGTAAATATGCAAAGCTATACATAGACTAGACCACACAGTATTCCGGATGAGGCTTAGCCTTCTTGTTGCAGTAACATTATTAGTTATATTCTTTTATGCTGTCAGCTAGAAACAATTATATAATGCACATTTGTTAGTAGCAACACTCACTTTCACTAAACCGCATGCCAATATCCCTTGGAACATTAGTGATTGCGATGCATCATGTAAGCACACCAAATAAAGTATTTATTATGAAATAGGCACTTTTCATATTTATAGTTTAATAGATACACATCTCCATTCGTCTATGTGAAGTTGAAATTCCACCTACATTAATCATTCCATTTCTATTTATCAAGCTTCAGTAATATGTTCTTCCAGAGTTTTAGTTAGTTTAAGAGTCAATCTCTCAATGTTTAAGCCTATTATGTATATGAGTAGCATTCTAGGTAAAGCTTGCCATACATAGAGCCTGATAATTTTCATATGTCTGTAATTGTTAAATATTTTATTCTTTTTGCATAAGTGTGAGGATCATTGTTATGATTTTACTTTTCGAGATAATGCCTAAGGTATATCAAGTTATGTAATCCTAAGTTAATCAAGAATAACGTTTGGTCTAATACTACATGTATCTTTTCTTTTGTTATCGTATCCTCAGTACAGCGACCTTGCTGAAGCAGATCGTGCTCTGATTTTAGAAAAATTTCGCCAAGCAACTATCAAATGGAACAGGAATGATGTTCTTCAATCCGAGGATAAGAACGATACTGAAAACGAGGAGCAGAAGTCACGTGTGGTGGTTGCAACAGATGCTTGCCTGCCACTTATTTCTTCTGGGGAGGCACCTGTCAGTGCTCGCGTGTTAATAAATTATGAGTTACCTTCTAAGAAAGTATGTAAGAGCTAAGAGCTTTTTTTGTTAAACTTTAAAATGTTTCCTGGTTTTGGCCATACTTTCTATAATCATGAACCTGTCAGTGAATAAAACTGCCCCCTCTTAATATCATGATACTCTTTAAGTCTCTACATCAATTTAGTTAGAGTTCAGTTGTTACCTGTTGAGCTTGTAACCCTTGCTTAAACCTCTGATCTCACAAGTTCATCAATTGTAAAAGCGACTTAGCCCATCCGCTAAACATGCTGATAGGATGCATCTTTTTCTATATGTATAAAATTTAATAGCTTGACTTTAGTACATATATTTAGTAAATCAGACAGTAGAAATATCTTCTTATTCTTGTTCTCTAACTTGTAACACCAATCCATTATGACACCATTCACATACTCATTCAATGGACACTATAAAGTAGGTCCATTTATATAAGTCATTTTTAAGTCTATCAGAGTTGACTAGCTTGAAACGTTATTTTTTGAATGATTTTCTAAACATTGCTGATAAGGTTATATTTACATTATTATCTCCACCGTATTATTAGTATATCCTCCATTCGAGGTGCAATTCTCAATTGTGTGGAGGCACTGCATGGGATTTCTTATCGGTTAGATGAACTTTTTATACTACCTACATGGTTCAACCGAAATTTCAAATAAATTGAAAGTTTTCTACATCCCTTAGTGACTGATGCATATAACTTAGACTTTTTTCTTTGCCTAACCGCGACTTACTGAGCTAAGATATATGGGATACAGTAACTAGTCCAGTTTGTACATTTTCTTGTTTTTCCATTACCATTCAAGTTAGAGTAATACCTATATAGTGATGATCAGAATCTGCATGCAGGAAACGTATATGAGGCGGATGGCAACTTGTTTGGCAGCAGGTTATTCTTTGTCATATTACTTATATTTTATTTCTAGACATTCTTCTTTTTCTAATAGGGTTAAATATCAAAGTGATCACTCAAGTGAAGGTCATATATTATTTTTGTCACCAATCTAAACGGGGTATCATTTGAATCACTTAATTCATAATAAATATCAAACACATAACTTCAAATATGTGCTCGAAAAGTAGAAGTAATATATTATTGAGTTCCACACATTTTTATTAAATGCTATCATAACCAAATGAAAAGTTATAAACTCTAGTATTTAAGATAATATTTCTAGATTTTATAAAGCATATATACTAATTATTTTTATTTAAATACAATAAAATACCTATATATTTAAAAATAAATAGTAGGTATATTTTTTTAAATTTAAATATATTATCTAAAATAATATAATTCATAACTTTTTATTTGGTTGGAGTCGCATTCAAGGAAAATGTATAGAACTCCATATAAATAAGTTTAATTCTCAAGTAGATATTTAGAGGTATATGTTTGATATTTATTATGATTTTAGTGACCCAAATGATACCCCGTTGAGATTGGTGACAAAAATGATATATGCCCATCACTTGAGTGAGCACTTTGATATTTAACCCTTTTCTAATATAAGCGATATATATTACCTGCAGATGGCATTGTGATTAACATGGTTGTTGGGGGTGAAGTGGTGACTCTTAAAGGTATTGAAGAAAGCAGTAGTCTGGTTATAGCAGAAATGCCCATTAATGTAAGTTTATATGTTGGTTCCTTCTCTTTTATTTATATAATAGACAAGTGAACTAGTTACTTAAAAAAATTCATAGTTGTATCGAGATAACCAGGATAAGTATATCAACTACAATTTAATGGTATGTGTTATTGGGTCAAATTGTCAACACTAGTATATGCCATCATTTGCTAATGCATGTGTTGTGTGCATGAAAATGTCATTCTATTTTGTGATATAGATGAATATTTTTTGTAGGATATTTTAAATTCTCAATTGTATTGGGGATATGGGGGTTTGATTAGAATGATGTGGAGGCCATCTTTATTCTTTTGTTATTGTGAACAATTTCATATTCACAGTTCAGGAAAATGACCTCTAAAATGTGATTGCTGCAGATATTTGAGATACTCTGATGATCTCAGTCTTCTGGAATTGGAAAAAATGATGTCTTTGTTGCTCGCCCACATCAATGAGGCAATACATGGAATAAAGCCAGTATGACATCCAATTGCAACAAGAATGGAATGATCAATCGTAGGTTGTATTGCTTGAACATGCCCTTACATGCATAGAAATCTGCCATCATGAAAGTACAGTTGATTAGAAGATCAACTGAAAATTAGACAAAAGTTATTATTGCTGTTACAGTTTGCTGACAGGTTAATTGTTCATTTTAATATTACAAGTGTCCAGATTTTAGATATGTTTTCGTAAAAAAAATTTGTAAACTTTTTAGTTTGATTTACTTGATAAATGCAACTCTAATTTATCGTGCACCAAAAAATGAATTCCTCTTCCAAGTGAAATATTGAGACGAGAACAAGAATCCAAAAGCTAAAGTGATTGATTTCTAGTACATCTTACTGAAAAAGTAAACATAAAATCAGAGGAATATGAAGCTTCTCTTAATGTAATTAAAGCCTAAATTGAGTTTAGAACAATTCATGTTCCCTTCTAGTTTCTTTGTAGCATATTGCAGAATGTCAAATCTAAGTTTTCTCGAATTTACTTTTTTGGCAATTCAAGAAAATTTGCTACAAAACTGGCGGCTTTAGTTTTCAGTAGTCTTCCAACCAAAGATAGAAGCGTTAAAACGATTGTTTGATGATTTTGACACCAACAATGCTGGGAAGATTTACCAGGATGAGTACAAGTTAGCATTGAGAGCTCAGGGTGTATCCAGATACAGTGTATAGACTTTATCACAATTCTAAAAAGTTGTTGTAAACAAATTCACAATTTTGGTCTAAAATACCATTGGTTTTTTTAGAAATTCTTCACACAGGTGTTATGACTATACATAATTTAATAACTTTATGTCTCCTACTATCTTAATGTTTGTTAAAGCATTTGGATTTCAGTGGTTCTAGTTATGTATTCAAATGTAGTAAATGATTTAGAATCCTAATTTTCAATGGTAGTGTCGTTAACAAGTTTGGTATGTAAATATTATATGCTCTGATTGTGTTCTGCTTTCCGAATCTTTAGACTATCTCTGCTAAAACACCCAACCTTTGACATCTCTCTGCGCCGCTGCATTCTAAACATCACACGTGAATTTGGGTGGATGGAAATTAAAAGTACATAAATATTTAAAATCTAGAAATCTACTACAATTGTTCAAGTAGATGTATTTGTTGGATGTTGCTTAATCTCCATTAGCTTAGGAACATATACTGGTAACGTCCACGACAGATCCTGGTAAAATATAATGATTCGAAGAAACGATCTTTTCATGGTGAAGGAACAGGCTATCGACGAAACCTCCCAATAATTAGTTATTTAATCTTCGAAAATCCTAGCAGGGGTGTCCGGCTCCTTTCAGATAAAAGAGAGAATATTAGCACCAGGTTGAAATTTCAAAGCATCGCCATATTGTGAATCTGTCAGATTTGAAAATAGTAACGCGGATAAAAGATGCCAGACAAAAGTTGGCTTCTTTTAGCTCAAGCATATTCTTCAGCCACTACCAAATTTAAGTTGGCAATGATTCACTCATCATAATTGAGATATAAATGACATCTCATTGGGTTGCAAAGTAGATCAAACTATCTGAGAAATGGCATTTACGTGTTGTATTCAATTGGAACCTAACAGGGAAATGACTGTAGAAGAATTCAGAGCCTGGCTCCGACGATATGATATGGATCACGATGGCAAGATCAGCCGTGAGGAACTTGGAGAAGCTCTACGTAGCCTTCGGATATGGTTTGGATGGTGGAAGGCTCGTGAAGGGATAAAGGCTGCCGATACTGATGGTAATGGATACATAAATAACTCCAAGGAAATCGAAAAGCTGGTAAACTATGCTCAAAAGAATCTGCATATGAAAATTAAGAAAAATAGCTGGTGATTACTTTGAGTTTCGAAGCCAATGTTTGTCCTCGTGTGTGCGCTTTGTGTATTCAGACTTCTCAGTTATTATTATTGGTGTGTGGTGTTGTAATCTAATGACCATGTCCATGAGTAACTGATACGATTTTCTGCTATTTCAGCTTTTAACATTTCTAATTTCTCATGGGATTGTTTTATTTGATTTTTGTACTGTAAGAATGTTTTATCTGGTTTGTAGTAACAACATGGCTATAATCTTCTGTCATTACCTCCAACTCCAAGGCCTTTATATATAAGTTACATGTAGTCTCCATCTTCTTGTTTTTTAAAATATCGTATTTCACTCTTTAGAACACAAAACACAAGTAGTATCTGTGTTGATTCGGTTGTATTGTATTCTATGAACTTTGTGTTCTTTGCGATATCTTAAAATTACATAGTTATCCAGTAATGTGACTAATGGCCGGAGGATTCTTGCTTAGTTAACCCTAGCGAATACAGTCATTATCATAAGAATTTTTTCCCAGTATTTTTTTTTCTGTGCTTGTATCTGTCCTCTTTCTTTCTTTTTCTTAATTTTTATATCTTTCCGGAGGTGAGTCACCTTATGGACTTTCCGGAAATGAAGACACGTGTTCAAAGGCTATGCATATAGACAAGCTATAGGGACATGGATGTTGATCCGCATGAATATAGGAATGACCGGGGCGAATCAGGTGACAAGTAGGAGACGTGGATGGAGATTTCGAGCCGTAGGCCGTAGGGATATTTTCTGTAAGGATAAAAGAGACCAAAGGCCGTAGCTGCAAGGGCTACAGGCTATTGGTCGGCCAGACGGCCAGTTGGTCTTTGGCCATAGGCCGTAGAGAAATATATAGCCATCAGCAACAAAACATACCTCGTTCTTTTCTTTTGGACCTACCTCATTCTAACAAAGAACAAATTTGTTACCCATTAAGTAACCCGAATATTAGGGTTATAAAAAAAAATTCAAAAAATCTGTTGTCCATCCGAAAAATTCGCGTGTTTTCTAGAAAAACGGATATTATCTGTATTTGAAAAAAAACAGATATTATCCGTTTCCGAATCCGCAATATTCGAATCCGAAATTATATATATATATATATATAATTTAAAATTATTTTATTAACTTATAATATGTGTATAGGCTTTAAATAATACATTTATACAAATTTTATATAATTGTACAAATACTTTATATAGGTATAAAAACAACTTGATTACAAAGATCTTAATGGAAGATGTTGTAATAATTTTAGGAGAATATTACGAATAATGATAAATACTTATAAATACTCATCTTTGTAATATTTCATAAGCTAAAAAATAAAAGAAAGTTTTTGGGAAAATATAATACAGTAAGTTAATTTTAGGAGAAAGAGGAGAAATGATATTAAAAAAGAAATTTATAAGAATATCAAGATGTTAAGTTGATTTAAAGAGAAAGTGGAAGTTTTATGAGAATACTACGATGGTAAGTTGATTTAAATTTTTTTAATGAAATATGTAGTGCAAACTTTAGCAGAATACTAGTTGTTAAGCTGCGCTTCGCAACGACCTTCTAAAATAACGTTCCATTTTTTTATATTTGTCATTATGAAATAATGAATAATAATTAAATATAATAAATTAAGAAGTTTTAAAAGTAATTCTCTCGTTAAATATGTTTACTCCAATTAGTCGATATTTCATTATTCACAAATCTAATATTTTAAAATTATATTATATATTCGTCAATAATTAATGTAATATTTTTTTTCTAATTAATAATATAAGAATTTGAGAAAACTTGTGAATAGACGAGAGAATTCACGTCACTGCCCTCGTCCTCTACTTAACATAAGTATAATATAATATAATGATATAGTAATTTTAAAAAATGTTTAGAGAACATGTTTGTAGATACTTGTTTATGTAATTTTTCATTGGCAAAAAATTAAATGAAATTTTTTAGTAAAATATAATATAGTAAGTTTTTTTAGGAGAAAGAAGAGAAATGATGATAAATAAAGAAATTTAAGAGAATATGGAGATGATAAGTTGATTTAAAAATAAAGAAAAAGTTATAGGAGAGTATGATGATAAGTTGGTTTCAAAAATCTTAATGAACGATGTCATAAAATCTTAGAAAAATATTACGAATGATAATAAATATTTATACATACTTGTCTTTGTAATATTTCATAGGATAAAAATTTTTAAAAAAAAATTAGGAAAATGTAATAATGTAAGATTATTTTAGGAGAAGGAGAATAACTGTTGTTAAAAAAATTTGGGAGAATATGTGTTGTGCATATATTGTATACTTGATGGTTTCATAAACAAAACATCTAAGTGGATTTTACTTAGTGAAATAATGTAGCACTCGACGGATAAGAATTATAGTCCCGACGGATAACTCATTATAGTCCCGACGGATGTTAACTAATTATCCATCGAGTGAGTAGCTTATGTAATAATAAGTCTGTAGCACAGTTCTGTATACATCTTTTTATAGATTCTTTAGTAGCCTATAAGTCATGTTGACTTTAAATAGATATGCAGAATAGGTTGATTAATTGTATATAAATGATGTCTTGTAATTCTGCATAAGTGAAATGAAGTCAAGTGCCAAAACATCTACCGACGGATGATTAACAAAGCCATCGACGGATGATAAAATGACTATCAACGGATGTTTAATATAGCAGTCGACGGATGATCATTTAAGCCATCAACGGATATTCAGAAAGTCGACGGATGATCATATATCCAACGGATGTTCATAGAATCCAACGGATGATCATGTAAAGAATTCAAACAGCAGTTGAACAGTGAAAGCTGAGCACAACCGTCAAGATGTATACAAATCTACTGTGGAAGCCCATTAACTGGGTAATAGTGGACGAAAAACAACAAAGCTTAAGACTGATAGTTTTTATATTTATTCAGTCTTTTTGACTTTGTAATCTTGGTAATATATAAACCAAGAACGTAGCAAATAGAAAATAAGTATTGAGAAACAAAAACAAAGAAATCTTTGTAAGCAAAATCCTTAGCATTTCCCTGTATTTTCAGCAGTTCGATTTGTAAGCAGCTGTGAGCATTCTTGCACACAGAGTCCTCTTGATATATAATATATATCTCTGGTGGAATTGTTTAAATCCACCAGAAAGTTTTTAAAGACTCTTGTTTTTAATTACTTATGTTTTGATTCAATTAAGTTTCTATTCCGCATTGTGCTAATCAAAACATTTATATCTATATTCGAGTTGAACATTTTTATTTTGAGAAAAAGGTTCAAGAATTCCATTCAACCCCCCTTCTGTAATTCTTGCTATATTGTTAAGGGACTAACAATTGGTATCAGAGCAGACTCTTAATCTACAAAGAGTTTAAAGATCAAAACAATTCAGCAAGATGAACAAGAAAGACGTTGGAGTCAAGATTCCTTTTCTAGATAAATATAATTACCATCATTGGAAGGTAAAGATGCATCTTCATATGCTTTCTCAAGATGAGGCCTATGTGGACTGCATAGAAAGAGGTCCTCATGTTCCAATGAGAGCTGCAACAGGAAACGAGCCATCTGTTCCCAAACCAAGGCATGAATGGTCTGATCCTGACATTGAACAAGTCAGGAAGGATAAAAAGGCCATGAACATTCTGTTCAATGGAGTTGATGCAGACATGTTTGACAACATTATAAACTGCAAAACTGCCAAGGAAGTCTGGGATACTATACAGATAATCTGTGATGGCACTGAGCAAGTTAGAGAAAATAAAATGCAGCTCTTGATTCAGCAATATGAGCATTTTCACAATGAGGAAAGTGAGTCACTCACTGACATTTTTAGTAGATTCCAAAAACTACTAAATGCTCTTAAGTTGCATGGAAGAGTCTGTCAGACTAAAGACTCTAATATGAAATTCCTTAGATCTCTTCCAAAGGAATGGAAACCAATGATAGTCTCATTGAGAAACTCACAAGATTATAAAGAGTTTACTTTGGAGAGACTGTATGGCATCCTGAAGACCTATGAGCTTGAGATAGAGCAGGATGAAAGGATGGAGAGAGGAAAGAAGAAAGGAGGATCCATTGCACTAGTTGCTGATTTGGAAAAGGAGAAGAAAGTGAAGATGGAAGCTGTTGAGTCAACTTCTAAGGTCTGTTAGAACAAGGGCAAGGGGCTTGCAACAGAAAGTGAAGATTCATTGAGCCAAGATGACATGGAGGACATTGATGAGCACCTAGCATTTCTTTCCAGGAGATTTGCCAATCTCAAGTTCAAAAAGAACTTTGGAGCAGCCAAGCCAAATAGAAACATGGTGGATAAGTCAAAATTCAAATGTTTCAAATGTGGCTTGGCAGGGCATTTTGCAAATGAGTGTAGAAAGTCAGATTCCAGTAAGAAAAGGTTTGAGTCTGTGGATTATAAGAAAAAATACTTTGATCTACTCAAACAAAAGGAAAGGGCTTTTATTACACAAGAGAATGACTGGGCAGCAGATGGTTTGGATGAAGATGAGGATGTCAGCTATGTCAATCTAGCCCTAATGGTCAAGTCTGATGAAACAGAGACTAGTTCCTCAAGCAATCAGGTAATTACCACAAACCTTGCACATTTATCTAAAGCTGAGTGTAATGATGCCATAAATGACATGTCTATAGAATTATATCATTTGTGTGTTACACTTAAGTCTATTACTAAAGAAAATGCTAAAATCAAAGAAAACAACTTGTTTTTAAGTGAGAGGAATAATGTGCTTGAGTCTCAGTTTATTGATTTTGAGAAATTAAGAATTGAGTGTAAGATTGCTAAGGAGGAATTAACTGAGTCCTTGAAAAAGGAAGAGATTTTAAAGAAGCAGCTCGAGCGTGAAAAAGAGGTGATTAAAGCATGGAAAACATTCAGGGATGTCCATGCTCAAATCACCAAAGTTCAAGGAATTGAGTCTTTTTGTGATGAAGCCTGGAAAAAGAATAAAGAGAAACTAGAACCCAATTTGGTAGATGGTTTGCTGACAGATGTAGACTCGATGGATGATGAGGACTATCCGTCGGATAACAAAAAGTGCTATCAGTCGAAAGATGAAAATCCTCATCCGTCGGCTGTGAGCAAGCCCATTAGCAAAGCCAAACTAATCAAGCTAAATGAGAAGTATGGGTCTGTTTCCAAGAACTTTGTTTCAGGAGAGTCAAGCCAAGTTAAGAAAGGGAGAAAGGCTAACGTTGGTCACATGACTGTCAAACAGTTGAGTGACAGACTTGAGAAAATTGAGGTAAAAACAGAGACCAAAAGGAAAAACAATAGGAATGGTAAAGTAGGGATTAAAAAACACAATAACTACACACCTGATAAATATGCTCCTGGAAAAATCTGTGTCAAGTGTGGTAGTGTAAATCATTTGTCTGTTAGTTGCAAATCTGCCATGCCTACTCCCATGTCTGTTCAGTCTCAATTTCCTCACATGAATGCAATGCCTTCCATGCCTGTTAATGCTATGCCTACACAGAACATGAATGCACAGTTTGCTAATATGCCATTTGTACCTAATCCATATATGCTGCATACAGTATGCCTCAAATGCCATTTAGCATGCCCTACTGGAATAACATGTTTACACCAAGCATGCCATTTCCTGGTAGCCATAATATGCATGATAATTCTGTTGCATTAAATGGTTTCAAAGGTCCAACCCAAATGACTAAGGAAGAATCTGAAATTCCCAAGTCAAATGAGTTAAGACCTAAGAAACAGAAGAAGAAAGCTAACAAGGCAGGACCCAAGGAAACTTGGGTACCAAAATCAACTTGATTTGATTTTGATGTGTGCAAGGAAACATAAGGAATCTTTGGTACTTGGATAGTGGTTGTTCAAGACACATGACTGGTGATTCTACCCTGCTCACTGAGTTTAAGGAGAGAGTTGGCCCAAGTATTACTTTTGGAGATGACAGCAAGGGTTATACTGTGGGATATGGCTTAATTTCAAAGGACAATGTCATCATAGAGGAGGTTGCCTTAGTGAATGGTCTTAAACACAATCTGTTGAGTATCAACCAGCTTTGTGACAAAGGCAATTTAGTAACCTTCAACAAAGAAGCCTGTCTTGTGACTAATAATCAAAGCAACAAAGTGGTTCTCACTAGTGTGAGAAGAGGAAATGTGTACCTAGCTGATTTCAACTCAACTAAAGCTGAATCTGTAACTTGTCTTCTCAGTAAAGCAAGTCAAGATGAAAGTTGGCTATGGCACAAGAAGCTATCCAATTTAAACTTCAAGACCATGAATGAGCTGGTAAAGAAGGAACTAGTAAGAAGCATTCCTCTAGTGGAGTTTACAAAGGATGGACTGTGTGATGCCCGCTAAAAGGGGAAGCAGATTGAAGCATCATTCAGGAAGAAACTTGATTCAGCAATTGAAGAGCCTTTGCAACTGCTTCATGGATTTGTTTGGACCAGTCAATGTATTGTCAATATCAAATAAAATATTTTGCCTAGTAATTGTAGATGATTTCTCAAAGTTCTCTTGGACATATTTCCTAAAGTCTAAAGATGAGGCTAGTGAAATCATCATCAATCACATAAAGCAAGTTAACAATCATCCTGATTTCAAAGTTAGAAGAATCAGGAGTGACAATGGAACTGAGTTCAAGAACTATGTCATGAGAGCATTTTGTGAAGAAAATGGGATCTTGCATGAGTTTTCAGCAACAAGGACTCTAAAACAGAATGGAGTAGTGGAAAGGAAGAACATATCACTTATTGAAGTTGCAAGGACAATGCTTGAAGAATCTAAACTTCCAACATATTTCTGGGCTGAAGCTGTAAATACTGCATGCTACACTCAGAACATTTCTCTGATTAATCAAGTAAGATGCATGACTCCCTATCAATTATTCAAGAACAAGAAGCCAACTCTAAATTTTCTTCATGTCTTTAGTTGCAAATGCTATATCCTGAGAAATCAAACTGATCAAAATGGGAAGTTTGATGCTAAAGCAGATGAAGGAATTTTTGTTGGATATGCTGTTGGTAAAGCATATAGAGTCTACAATCTAAGAACCAACATTGTTGTGGAATCTATACATGTTATGTTTGATGATAAAAAGATTGAAGGACTGGAAGATGGAGATCACCATGAGAGCCTCAAATTCGACAATGTTGAGATGGTTAGTGATGAAAGTGATGATGAGAGTGATCAAGAAACAGTGTCTAAGGATATTGCAGACAAATCTACCACCAATGAAGCACAAAACTCAACATCCGTCGAGTTGCATAATGCTTCATCCGTCGGAAGGCAATCTGTGTTATCTGTCGGAAGACAACCTGCCTCATCCGTCGATAATCAAAATTCACCATCTGTCGGGTTATCAAAAGGAGCAGGAGGTCAAGACAGATCACCTACAGAAAAATCTCCCTTCTCAAATCAAAGATCCATAAACTCAGGGGGAGTTTCTAGCAATCAAAACTCAATCACACATCAAGACAATCATGAGGCCTCTTCATCTAGAGCTAATCTACCTCAGCAAAGGAAATGGACAAAAGATCACCCCTTTGAGCTTATCATTGGTGATGTGTCTTCTAGAGTTCAAACAAGAAGAGCAACTCAGGAAGAATGTCTATACATCAGCTTTCTATCAAAGGAAGAACCAAATAAGGTAGAAGAAGCTTTGTTAGATCCTGATTGGATTTTTGCTATGCAGGAGGAGCTAAACCAATTTGAAAGGAATAAAGTATGGAAGCTGGTACCCAAGCCTAAAGGAAAGAATTCAATAGACACCAAGTGGGTATTCAGAAACAAGATGGATGAAAATGGCATAGTAATCAGGAATAAAGCTAGATTAGTTGCTAAGGGTTATTGTCAGCAAGAAGGAATAAATTTTGATGAAACTTTTGCTCCTGTTGCAAGACTTGAAGCCATCAGAATCATCTTAGCTTATGCAGCCCATGCCAATTTCAAGGTCTATCAAATGGATGTCAAAAGTGCCTTTCTGAATGGAGATTTGAAAGAAGAAGTATATGTCAGTCAACCTCCTGGTTTTGAGGATCCAAATTTTCCAGAATATGTCTATTATCTTCTGAAAGCACTTTATGGACTGAAGCAAGCACCTAGAGCCTGGTATGACACTTTATCAAAGTTCTTTTTGGAAAATCACTTCACAAGAGGTACTGTAGATAAAACTTTATTTTTCAAAAATGTTAATGGCCCTAGCATACTTGTTCAAATTTATGTAGATGATATTATGTTTGGCTCTACAGATGAGAAACTTTGTAAAAAGTTTGCCAAATTGATGCAAAGTAAGTATGAAATGAGTTTGATGGGAGAACTAACTTACTTTCTTGGTTTACAAGTTAAGCAAGTTAGTGATGGAATATTCATTAGTCAAACTAAATATATTTTTGATCTTTTAAAGAAGTTTGATCTAATGGATTGCACATCTGCAAAAACTCCCATGGCCACTGCAATTAAGCTTGAATTAAACACTACTGAAAAGTCTGTGGACATTTCAAGTTATAGAGGCATGGTTGGCTCTCTTCTGTACTTAACAGCTAGTAGGCCAGATATAATGTTTACTACATGTTTGTGTGCTAGATTTCAGGCTGATCCTAGAGAATCTTACTTGATAGCTATTAAGAGAATTTTCAGATATCTCAAGGAAACACCAAAACTTGGCATTTGGTACCTTAGAGATTCTGGTTTTGATCTAACTGGTTATTTAGATGTAGATTATGCAGGTTGTAGAATTGACAGAAAGAGCACAACATGAACCTGTCAATTTCTAGGAAACAAGCTTGTGTCCTGGTTCAGTAAAAAGCAAAATTTAGTTTCTACTTCTACAGCTGAAGCTGAATATATTGCTGCTGGCAGTTACTGTGCACAGATTTTATGGATGAAAAATCAATTGCTAGACTATGATTTGCCATCACTGAAAATCCAGTGCAACATTCAAGGACAAAGCACATAGACATCAATTACCATTTTATAAGGGAACATGCGATGAATGATACTGTGTAATTACATTTTGTTCCAAGTGAGAAGCAACTTGCAGATATCTTTACCAAGCCACTGGATGAATCCACCTTTTCAAGGTTGGTAAGTGAGTTAGGTATGCTTAATTACGTTTAAATTTATCTGAGTTATTTTGCAAGTTGTAATGTAGCCAGAAATTTAGCTGAATTTTAAGTCTTGGATGAGATTTTGGCTAAGTCAAAATTTGCATCTCGACGGATGACCCTTATCCATCGAGTTTAGTCATCCATCGATACCCTACTTGCTAATAAAAGTCAATTACTTTTCTGGAATACTTTATGACTAAATCTCAGCCGTTAATTCCCTGAACATTATCCATCGAGTATACTTACAGTTTGTAAGCATTACACGACGGATAATGGGTGGAATTTTTACAGTTTATTTTTAAATGGCTATTTTAGGCAATTTCTATTGGTTAATTTACTTTTCTTTATTATTTTTGTCAGTTATTTTTGAGATAGTATAAAAGCTTATTTCATTCCAATTATTTTCTTTTATCATTCTCAAATTCAACTGCTCTTATTTCATTCTCTCTAAAGCAAATATTCTCTTTCTCTTCAAGCTTTCTTTCTCTAACAATGGCACCTGTAGTAAAAATTATGTCTCAAACTGGGTTCATTTATGAGAAGAACAACTTTACTGCATTGGTCAATAAGGGTATTCAACAATCAGAGGACTATCACAAGATGATGGACTTTGTGAAGAACTGCAAGCTAAATTACGCCATGCTGGAATCACCCACAATCTTTTGTGAAGTTGTTGAAGAGATGTGGACCACTGCAATCTACAACTCTACTGACAAGACCATCACTCTAACCATCAAAGGTAATGAATTCTGTATCAATAGTGATGTGATAAAAGCATATTTCAAAATTCCTGATAATAATGTGACTTCACCACACACTGACACTGATATTATCAATATGCTTAATTCCATGCATTATGCACTTCCTGCTTCTAAACTGAGTGATATTAGAAGAATGGGTCGTAGGAAGGAGTGGAGTTTCATGTGTGATGTAGTTACTAAGGTTTTCTCTGGAAAAGTCAGTAATTTTGATTCTGTAAACATTTCCATGCTTAACATGCTATACATGCTAGTCACAGATAAATTTTACAATTTCAGTGACCTTGTCTTGATTGAGTTAGGTTTTAAACTAGGTGAGTTAGCTAAAAGAGAAAATAATGTGTATTATGCTAGATTTTTCATGTTATTGGCTAACCATCTATGTCAAGAAATTGTACTTGAGAACCCAAACAACAAACTGGCTTGTTGGGTTCAAGAGAGAAGACTCATTGCAGATTTGAACAGAGCCAACCATCACAGGGATCTGCCAATGTTCTATTTTCCTGTGATGCAGACACCTCAGGTAAGTGAGGTAAGTTCATCCATCCCTACGACTATTCCAACCTCCTCTATTTCTTTGAGTTCAGGAGTAGCTATGGAAACAGTAAAAATGACCAAACAATTGCCTACTAAAGCTGCGAAAACTACTGCAATTTCTAAATCCAAATCAAAGAAAACCCCCTCTGGTATCTCTCAAAAGGTACCAGTTGAAAAATCCACCAAAGCCAAAGAGGGGAGTGTGAAGGAGGGTAAGTTAGGTGAGGGAATGGGTGAACATCAAAGAAACCCCAAGAATAAGGTTGGAGAGTTGAGTGAATCCCAGCCTAGCCACACTGCAGTTTCCCAACAAACTGCAGTGCTTAAAAAGGATAAAAGCTCACTTCTAGCTACATCCTCCCAAAAGGATGCAGTTATTGAACATAGCTTTCAGCCAAGAGCACAGGCCAAAAGGGTTAGGGACACAAGCTCACCCCAAACTTATACAAGAAAGAAGAAATCTAAAACCTCTGGGGATGCACAGGGCACACATACAGTGCAAACATATGCTAAAGACACAGTCCCTGCACTTTCTCAAATTCAGTTTGATGTGGCTCCAATAAATGTGGAGTCACAGCCAAAATCTCTAATAATAGAAGCATCTGAAACACCATACTCACCAACAAACTCTCTGGAAGTGGATATGATAAACACTTCAATTCCTGATTCCCCTTCTTTAACTCTGTTGGGGAAGCCAAAATCTAGTGCAAGTGAGCATCATCTTTTAGATGATTTGTTGGCTCACTTGCCAATTGTAACACCCCCAAATCCGGGGTCGGGGATCCGGGTTGTCAGGAGTTCCATTTCCCTTAATAATACTTAATCTCAATAATCAACCAACTACTGCGTACTGTGACCCCACAATATACACACAAACTATAAGTTATAGTCTCAGAGATGAATACCAAACAATAACACAAGTCATTTTATTCCACAATTATAAGTCATTACACCTTAAAAGGGTTTCTGAATAAATTTACATATTCTTTGCCATTATTACAATTCATAAATATACATAAGTCTGGTACATCAAAAGTTGAAAACCTAGCCTATTGGTAGACCCTACCTCAGCTACAACGGCATCAACGCCTACAGGAAACTGCGGAACGTTTACTATCCGCTCGCGAATTGGGAGCTTGATCCTGTTCATCTTGTCTGTCTGTTGTTGTGTGATGAAAGAAGAAAGCAAGGGTGAGCAACAAGCCCACCAAAATAATATGTATTATAATTAACAATATATGAGCATTCTCATAGTACTCATGAAAGTCTTGGTCAAGAAGAAATGAACCAAGTTTGTTATTTTAATGCGACGAAGTCGCAAAATATTCAGTATACATATATACTTCTCAAATCTTTGAAATCCTCTGACATGTATAATATACACAGAGTTCCCGTTTATAACTGTATAAAATATCGTTGCAAGGTGATCTTATATATCTAACCTTGTCTCAACGTTTTTCTGAAAATCTTTGTCATGCATAAGATAATCATTAACTAGATATAAGTTGATAAGGTGAAGTTACGAGATACTCCAATATACTTATATCTTTTCCAAATACTACTTGAACTACCACCGTTCAAGTTATAATCATTTTCAAAAGTTCATCACATAGATGAGACTACAAGATAAGACTTGAATATATTCAATCTTTGAAATATTATTGAATGAAATGAAGTTACGAGATACTTCATTAAGTCCCGATATAGATATATCCATATATATCTCTCACATTTCCTGAAAACCCCTGTCATGTAAAGTATGAACAGAGTTGCAATATCCAATGAATTTTGAAAGAAAAGAATTTTGGCATAAACCCGATATCTTGTTGATCAGGTAAAGATACCAATAAGTAACCTTTTCTACTGTAGATGGATGAATTTCTCGCCAGTCATCACCCTAGCCGCATTAGGACCTCGCGCTAGACCGTTACCCGGCCACTCACGCATGGATGGACTGTCACCCAGCCTCTTACACTTTCATAGACCGTACCCCGGCCTGTCGCTTATGCCGACTCAATTAGATGGACTTACTTCCCGAACATTGGGCAAGTAATCAAATTGTTTTCTCAAAACAGCAACCACGTTGCGAATATAAAATATACCACAGAGCCAGATCCCTTAGATTTTTGAGCGAGTATTCAAGTCCCCTTCGAAAGGAAGATCTTAAATTTGAAAACGAGTTTTGGGATCCGCTCTAACTTTTAAAATCATTTTGAAGACTCGAAAACATTTTTGAGAATGTTTGGAGTAATGCTGATTTAATAAAATAAATCAGTCCCGATATGTTGGAGGATATCTGAATATTATTATTTAAATAATATTCCCATAAGGATAATCCTTATAAAAATAATTGAAGTAAAAGTTTTAAAACTCATACTTGAAATGAATAATAAATAACCAAAGATATACTTATACGAAAGTACGATCTTTATTTGAATAATCGAAAATGAGTTTGATTATGAAAACATTATTCTTTAATAAAATAAAGAATATTATTTAATAAATAAGCGGAGTCATAAGTCCTCAAATGAATATTCAAAATAATATTCATTAAATAGAATAAACAGAGTCATAAGTGCTCGAATGAATATTCAAAGTAATATTCATTAATTAAAATAAAGTTATCGAATAAACCTTATTCGATTAATAGTTTTGAAAACTATATATACATATATATATATATATATTATACTCGGGAACATCGACTCCCGGTTTAGCAATATGTTCACCTTTGGGTCCCTTATACTAAGGGTATACGCAACTACTGCTTATCTCTAGCATAGGTATTATGCAACTTATAAGCATTGAATCAAGAATTAGATATCAAGATTACGAAACAAGCATGCATATAAATATCATATCACATGCTCCAATATATCGCAAGATTTGCTAATAACAATCATGCACTTATCACAAGATAATGCATATACATATATACATCACAACAACAGTATAACGGGTAGGAAAACTTCCCTGAGCGACTGGGGGTGGTAAAAGGCCTGGGACGAGTCTGGTAACCTATAAACAACATATAAGTTGAAATTAAACCAAAGTTGCTTGAGAAACTTGACTTTAACCAATTAGACTCTAACGTTCTCTTATGGTCGCTTATACGCTTAACGATTCACATAAGTCGCTCGAGTACCCTCGGCTCCACCATTTTTAATAAATTAACTGTTATGAATTTTAAGGCGACGCTTTCGCGAATATCCTACCAACTGCCTAATCCACTTTACATAATTGTTTCATACTCCAATTAGTCATTTAAGGGCCTTAACCAAGGTTTCAAAGTAAGGCGAGGGGTAATGGTTCGGTCGCGAAACGCCGTTACTTAAAACGGTTGTTTCTCCTAAACCGTACATCGGATTCAAACGAACCATATATCAAAACGAAGCTCGTAACATGAACTATCTAATCATGGTAATGGGTCCTGATGTTAAGAAAAAAACAGTCTAAAGCAAATCAGGCATTACGACGGCTATGTTTACGCGATTACCAAATTTTATCCTACTCCAAATCAATCCACAATCAACCACAATTCAACCATACAACCAAACTCCATCCATACATTACTAAAAAAGCCCCAACACCTAAAGTTCTCCAATTGATATTATTCTCAAACATGAACTAAAACTATTCTTAAGTTCATTAACTAATAACCAAGATTTACAACTCCAAAAATATCACAAAACCAACTAATCTCTACATATTCAATCACCATGCTTCTCATGAACTATCCTACTCATAATAAGCTCTTAATATTCAATAACAATGCTAGGTTAAGAGATTATACCTTCCTTGGTGAGTAAGAGTAACTAAGGAGCTTGGAATCACCCTTGAAAGTCCTTACCAAAGCTTAATCTAACCAAAAACACAAGATCAAACAATTTAAATTTCTTGAAAACACTATTCACTCTCTTCTTAAATGATTTATTGAAAGAGATTGTGAAGGAATTTGGAGCTTAAACTCCTAGGATAGCCATAACTAATCATAAGGAACCGTGGATAATTACCTTGCAATTTAACAATGGTTGGATCTTGGATTTTGAAATTTTCCTCTTTGAAAAACAAGAAAAGCCGAGAGCTTCTCTTGAATAATGAGAGTCAACTTTGTTTTTGTGTTTTTTGATTTGTTTGGCTTGGTTGATCCACTTTTGTTTTGATTTATTACCTTTTAACCATGGTGAATTTTGTGTGGTTTATAATCAACCAACCTTCCTTCCTTTTTGGTCATGCTTAGGTCATCATTCTTACGTCATCTTCCCATGCTTGTCCTCTTCTTATTGGTTTGATGACATCATCCTCACTAACCTCTTTGATTAGCTCCTAATTACTTGGCTAATGACCGCTGATCTGTTATATAGTTCGCTTAACTTTCGTTTTCGTTTATCGTTTGAGGGATCATACCCGGGATCTTATTACTTGGGTTCCCTTAACCTTTCTCAATACATAATATTCCTTTTATGATCCTTTCTTATAATCCTTGAATTTAAATCCTTTTTATCCTGTTCCCTTATACTCAATTCTTTCGGTGTCTGGTGGATTTTCGGGAAAAATCAAAGTGTTCGAATTTGGATTCTGACGATCTTTACATACACTTATATCCCATATAACGTACTAATAAGATCTCAGAATAACAATAGAAGAACCCCTACATAGTGTGGCATGGAAAGTTTTCTTATTCAGCATAATCAGCAAAACACTATTCATAAGGGTTACTAAAAGTTCAAAAATTTTGGGGTTATTACAGTCTCCCCTCCTTAAAAGGATTCCGTCTCGAAATCAGGAAAAAAATGAATAGGGATACTTTCTTAGCATTGCACTTTCTAACTCTCAAGTCAATCTTCCCACATTGTGGTTCTACCATCAAACTCTGACTAGTTTGATAGCCCTTCTCCTAAGCACTTGTTCCTTTTCAATCTATAACCCTTCCTGGTTGCTCCATATAGGTTACGTCGGGTTGCATGTCTATGCGCTCATACGCCCCTATTTGTCTGGCATCCGAATTATACTTCCTTAATATTGATACGTGGAACACGTTATGAACTTGCTACATGTTCAGGGGTAGGGCTAGCTCATATGCTAACTTCCCAATATGTCTTAATACCTCAAAGGGTCCAACAATTCGTGGGCTTAGCTTTCCTTTCTTTCCGAACCTCATCCATCCTTTCCAAGGGATACCTTTAACATTAGTAGGTCCCCTATTTCCTATTCCTTGTCCTTTCGTGTCAAATCAACATACTTTTTATGTCCACCATGGGCTATTACCAGCCGTCCTCTAATTAGATCTATTATATCCTTGGTCCTTTGGACCACTGCTGGTCCGAGCATCTTGCGCTCTGCAACATCATCCTACCATAAGGGATATTGACATTGTGTTCTCTCAAGGATCTCATAAGGCGATATCTCGATACTGACATGTGATCTATTATGGTAAGAAAACTCAATCAGCGTTAAATGATCATTCCAAATTCTTTCAAGTCTATTGCACAGACTCTCATCATAGCTTCTAGCATTATAGATTTTGCTTCTCAATACTCCTTCTTTTCTTGTTCGTAGTCATTACTATCTTCCATACATAATACTATACCGGTTACACTTTTGCTCGTTAACATTCTATAACCTTTTAATAAATGCGTCAACCTTAGTATCACGAACGCGTTTCCATTCCAAATACCACCATACCTTTACTACTCCTTTTTCAGCTATTTCTAATTTCCAAAGTTTGATCAATCATATAGAAGTAAAGGAATTTGTTGAGAGATCATGATGATCATGAACACTTGTTCTATTGAATAGTTAGTACAGAAGGTGGCCAGCCTTTAGTACTTGATAATCAATTAAACAACATGTGGTATCCTACTAGGCTTCTATCATACAGATAGATAGTCATTCGGAAATACTTCCCCTTTTTGGAAGGGTTATTCTTCTCAGCTTACATGAAATGAAAAGGAGAGAAAAGAACGAATTGAAGAGAATTGTATTTATAAAAAATTATACTGCCACAAAATATCTGGCTTGGAATCTACCTATGAACTATAGAGGTTTGTCATAGGAGAACAAAACATATATAGATATCAACATTAAGTATTATAGCATTGCAATTCGTATTCCTGAATCTTTCACTATTCCGTCCATCATTCTAAGGACCCATGTTCTTGCTTGAGCTTATAAACAATCACCGTTGAAACTCCCTCGACAGCGAAAATCGAATCTGGGATTTCATTCTAGACATCATCATTACTAGAATTCTATACTTGCACTGCAACCTTCCTCGTATAGTAATACGACTCTCTATTCATAAGAAGGAATAAATATTCAATAGGTAGATAATCGACTTAATTAGTCTATCAGTGATAACTTATACATCACCACAACCCGATTAGTGGTACCCAATCTCAACATCCATTACACTACAACTCTCACGGTTGTAATCGGCTCATTATTCAAAGAATCGTTGATGCATTACTATAGTCCACCACGGACCTACTATAGTCATTCATTTTCCTTGGATCTTAATAGTTAATCATACAGAGTCCATTCCTGCCATACCGAAATCTTCTAGAGAGGAAACATAATCGCCAATCCATGATTCATGAAGAACACTCCTGAACTTGGCGTACATATGACATGAAACAAATAAAATTGCAGAAGAGTTTCAATAAAAGCAACGATAGCAGGTTAATTCCATTCTTAATCATATGCCTTCAATAGAAGACTTAACTCAAAGGTTCGTTTAGTCCTTTTTGAAACATGGTCCTGGCTTATTCTCAAGATAGGACCTTCTAAGATAGATAGCCCGCTCACGGCGATTATATGAAGTAAATCTTTACCAAACTACTATTATGATTGAGTATCGCACAATCATCAGAAGGAATGTCAATCTTTCAAACCATAATACAACCTTCACGGCTTTTAACCATCGTCACTGTATTCCTCTGGCACCAACGCCTATAATTGCTCTCTTACACTTAGAGTGTCGGCCACCTCTTTGGCCTTTCCTGATAGTAAAATTTCCTTACAATCAATGTCATTTTAACCACCTCCAACTAAATTTTCTACCTCATTTCAATCACTGCTTATGTGAAAATGCTTTTCTTAGGTCCTGGTGAGAAAAAAATCACCATTTTTCCATAAGTCATTGCCTTAGTCTTTAGAAGTGAACATTGTCACGACTGACTCTCGATCATACTTAGGACATCTCTTACCTTGGGTCCTTCTCGTTTTCACCAATCTCGACCTTCATTGGGTCGATCTATAGTTTCTTATGGTTTAACACGTGCCCACCTGGCATTATTATAATTACACCATATTTCCTTTATCAACATTTATATTCTTCAGAACTTTGAATATTACATTTCTTCTTGTAAAACCTCTAAGGTTATCCTTGAATCGTTCCTCCTGTATTCCCTAGATACAGGGCACATCAAAATACAATTTACTAATACTAGAACCATTGTCTATGTACTTCTGAAAAATTTCTCTACTGATCTTTAAAGGTTGTTGTTACCTTAATCGTTTCTAATTCATAATGTCAAAACTCATGTCGTCCCTATTAAGGGCGAAATGCCAACCCTTATACATTCCCCCAGGGTTCATCACAAGTTATTGTGGTTATATCCTTAATTCTACCTTTAAAAAGGTACTTGCATCCTTACATGGATAAATAAAGTCATTAATCCCTGATAAGGGTATCTTATTCAATCATTCCCACCTAGATAGTCTATACCAATTTCACAATAGCATCCTTATTCAAACTGAGGTCAACACATATGGCCTTCAAAAGATAACAATGGTTACCCGCTTTTCTTTCCTAATTTGGTAATGACAACAGGGATGTCCTGGAAGATATTGGTCGTGTTCAACGTGAACTTCTTCTTAATAATTCCTCATTTACTTTTGTTGTTTATCTCAACTGTCATCTCAATGTTGGGATGTCTTTCATACCTGGCGTCTCCCTTTCTGCGTATCATGCCACCGGTCTTACACTTCACATTCTTGAAGGTCACTTCCTTCATCCAATTTTCCTAATTTCCTACTTTCTTGTCTCCTCAGTCTATCTGCGTCTCATTATTTATCCTTCAAACTATCTTAAGGTTTCCTCGAATTCTCCTAACTTAAAGGGGGTACAATATGTACATCTCTTATGCCTTCAACCATTAACTTTTAACTCATAGTGAATCATCCTCATCCTGACGATCACATACTTTTCTATTTCTATTACTATGATTCTTTAGGGTTTCCTCATACCCAACTCCCTCATCATCCCGTTATTCTGGATTCGTGTCCTCAGAACGAATCTTGACAACTTTTACAACTTAGATTCATAATTCATCATACTCGTCTGCCTTTGTTCTGGCTCTAAAGCTTTTACACTATCTCTCTATCTTCCTTAGCCTTCCACCAGCGGGTGGTCTCTCTCTTAGGAGTGTAAGTGACAAAAACAGTCTTTTGTGATTCGTCAATCATTTAGAATCTCAAATGATTCCTCTATTTCCTTTAGCCAGGCTCTTGCCTCGGCTAGCTCAGCTTGTTCCTTGGAACTCTGAGAGCTTAGCGACTTAAAGGTCCTGAAAGAATTTCCCACCGCATTGCTCCCTCAGGGTGGTGGTTAGGGATAAAAGTATAAGTTTTGTTTAGGCAGGTCCATGAATTGCCGTATAGGAGTACCGTCTCGGGTCTCCTTTCCTTACTCGACTTTCTGTTTCCTTATATCTTAATTGCGACCTCCCTGATTATCACATTCAAGGTTTGCCCCTAATCTTATTCCTCGTGGGGGCATAATGCTTGGAATTTTTTTAAAAATCTCTGGATATTTGTCTTACTTACTTTGCTTAAATCCTTCCCTCGTTCAGTCCTTGCATGATTGCAAATTATGAATTCTTAAGTTCTATAAACTTCATGACACTTTCTTAAGTGTTCACAACGCAATTAACAATATGAACTTATCACAAACAAACTGATCTGAACTGAAATTAACGAATATATACTTAACCATATGTTCGAGGGTACAACAACTAAACACATTAAAGAGATTTACATCATTTGAGCTGATCGCTTCTATCCCAAAAGTACTAGCATAGATAATCATCTAGTCATTAAAACTAATCATTCATAACTTAGGTTAATCCTCCAAAAGCGGTGCTGCATGAAATCCTTGTCAGATTGCTCAGACTCTGCACACTAATATGGATCAAGAAATGCGGGCACGCACAACATCCCTAACCTGCTCCATTAAAGCGGTGATGAGGTCTAAGATAGTTGCAAGTAGAGCTGGATCAATCTGACCCTCAAGATGGCCTCTAGCTGTAATTCGGGTGGTAGCCTCAATCATTTCCATGCTATAAGCTAATCCTGCCGGAAGTACCCCGCCCTCAATCCTTGTTGCAGTAAGTCGATCCAACAGATCACTCCTAACATTACGGGCCTCAGACAGGCCACCCAAAGTCATATAATAATCGGCGATAAGAGAAGCCTGAGTGGTAGCATCTAGCAGTCCATGGGGTACAGGTGGTGCAGACCCAGAAGATCCAAATGGATAACCAAGCACGGTATCAGGTGACCATGGTGCAGGAGATAAAGGTGGCATTTCCTCAGTAGGTGCTGGGCTCTGTACAGGGGATGGAACAGGAATTGGTGGAACCTCATGGATGTCTACATGAACCTCTGGAAGAGGGTCTGATACTGGTATAATTGGTGCCGTGGAAGGCCCCACTCCTTCTGCCCTCATTATCCTTTGTGCCCTTGGTAACTCTTCATCCTCTTGTGCCACCCTCGCGGCCATTCTAGCTCTGGTAGTCGCACTGACTACGGTCATCAATTCCTCAGCGGTCCTCTCTTCATTCTCGTCAGGATCCTCCACGAGATCCTCCTCAGCAACAATCCCTTCTGGGATAACATCCTCAACCACAACATTCTCAATATGAATCTCATCCGGTCCCTCGTTAGGGTACTCTATTGGATTCATAATTTGATCTCCAATATGAAATAAAACATCCTCATGCTGATGCCCCTGAACCTCAGGGTTCGGTGCCCCGCTGCCCTATATGAGAACGAACTATGTTACTATCATAATATTTATAAAGGTTCCCATAAGGGTTTTAATTGTCAGTACTACGCTAGGTAGTCCGACTATGAACTTGGCAAGAGTTCTTATTATCTTAGTGAACTTATTATCTTAACGCCACATCATCTCTGAGGTTTATAACGCTTGGCTCTGATACCATTTCTGTAACACCCCCAAATCCGGGGTCGAGGATCCGGGTTGTCACGAGTTCCATTTCCCTTAATAATACTTAATCTTAATAATCAACCAACTACTGCGTACTGTGACCCCACAATATACACACACACCACAAGTTATAGTCTCAGAGATGAATACCAAACAATAACACAAGTCATTTTATTCCACAATTATAAGTCATTACACCTCGAAAGGGTTTCTGAATAAATTTACATATTCTTTGCCATTATTAAAATTGATAAATATACATAAGTCTGGTACATCAAAAGTTGAAAGCCTAGCCTATTGGTAGACCCTACCTCCACTACAACGGCATCAACGCCTACAGGAAACTGCAGAACATTTACTATCCGCTCGCGAATTGGGAGCTTGATCCTGTTCATCTTGTCTATCTGTTGTTGTGTGATGAAAGAAGAAAGCAAGGGTGAGCAACAAGCCCACCGAAATAATATGTATTATAATTAACAATATATGAGCATTCTCATAGTACTCATGAAAGTCTTGGTCAAGAAGAAATGAACCAAGTTTGTTATTTTAATGCGACGAAGTCGCAAAATATTCAGTATACATATATACTTCTCAAATCTTTGAAATCCTCTGACATGTATAATATACACAGAGTTCCCGTTTATAACTGTATAAAATATCGTTGCAAGGTGATCTCATATATCTAACATTGTCTCAACGTTTTTCTGAAAATCTTTGTCATGCATAAGATAATCATTAACTAGATATAAGTTGAAAAGGTGAAGTTACGAGATACTCCAATATAGTTATATCTTTTCCAAATACTACTTGAACTACCACCGTTCAAGTTATAATCAGTTTTAAAAGTTTATCACACAGATGAGACTACAAGATAAGACTTGAATAGATTCAATCTTTGAAATATTATTGAATGAAATGAAGTTACGAGATACTTCATTAAGTCCCGATATAGATATATCCATATATATCTCTCACACATTTCCTAAAAACCTCTGTCATGTAAAGTATGAACAGAGTTGCAATATCTAATGAATTTGGAAAGAAAAGAATTTTGGCATAAACCCGATATCTTGCTGATCAGGCAAAGATACCAATAAGTAACCTTTTCTACTGTAGATGGATGAATTCCTCGCCGGTCATCACCCTGGCCGCATTATGACCTCGCGCTAGACCGTTACCCGACCACTCACGCATGGATGGACTGTTACCCAGCCTCTTACACCTTCATAGACTGTAACACCCCCAAATCCGGGGTCGGGGATCCGGGTTGTCACGAGTTCCATTTCCCTTAATAACACCCAATCTTAATAATTACTCAACTACTCTGTACTGTGACCCCACAATAAACACACACACCACACGTTATAGTCTCAGAGATGAACATCCAAAAATAACCACAAGTCATTTTATTCCACAATTATCTGCCAATACACCTTAAAAGGTTTTCTGAATAAATTTACATTTCTTTGCCATTATTACAATTCATAAATATACATAAATCTGGTACATCAAAAGTTGAAAGCCTAGCCTATTGGTAGTTCCTACCTCAGCTACATCGACATCAACGCCTATAGGAAACTGCGGAATGTTTCCTATCCGCTCGCGAATTGGGAGCTTGGTCCTATTCATCTTGCCTATCTGATGTTGTGTGATGAAAGAAGAAAGCAAGGGTGAGCAGCAAGCCCACCAAAATAATATGTATAATGATTAACAATATATGAGCCTTCTCATAGTACTCATGAAAGTCTTGGTCAAAAGAAATGAACCAAGTTTGATATTTTAATGCGATGAAGTCGCAAAATATTTAGTATATATACATATATACTTTTCAAAATCTTGGAAGTCCTCTTCCATGCATAATATACACAAAGTTCCAGTTTATAACTGTATAAAAATATCGTTGCAAGGTGATCTAATATATCTAACCTTGTCTCAACGTTTTTCTGAAAATCTTTGTCATACATAAGATAATCATTTACTAGATATAAGTTTAAAAGATGAAGTTACAAGATACTCCAATATACTTATATCTTTTTCCAAATACTACTTGAACTACCACATACTACTTGAACTACCACCGTTCAAGTTATAATTAACTTCCAAAGTTCATCACACTGATGAGACTACAAGATAAGACTTGAATAGATTCAATCTTTGAAATATTTTGAAGAAAATGAAGTTATGATATACTTCATTAAGTCCTGATATATATATATACACCTATATATATACATACGTTTCCTGAAAACCTCTGTCATGTAAAGTATGAACAGAATTGCAATATCCAATAAATTTGGAAAGGAAAGAATTTTGGCATAAACCTGATATCTTGCTGATCAGGCAAAGATACCAATAAGTAACCTTTTCTACTAGTAGATGGACGAATTCCCCACTGGTCAACACCCTGGTCGCAATAGGACCTTATGCTGGACTGCCACTCAGCCACTTATGCATTTGATGGACTCCCACTGAGCCACTTACACTATCATGGACGCCCACTGAGCCCATGTTGCTTATGCCGACTCAATAGATGGACTTACTTCCCGAACGTTGGGTAAGTAATCAATTCATTTACCAAAACAGCAACCTCGTTGCGAATATAAAATACACCACTGTGCCGGATTCCCCAGGTTTTGAGCGAATATTTAAATCCCCTTTGAAATGAAGATCTTAAATATAAAAATGAGTTTTGGGATCCGCTCTAACTTTTAAAAATCATTTTGAAGACTCGAAAACATTTTTAAGAATGTTTGGAGTAATACTGATTTATTAAAATAAATCAGTCCCGATATGAAAGAAATATATGAATATTATTATTTAAATAATATTCCCATAAGAATAATTGAGGTAGAAGTTGGAAAACTTATACTTGAATGAATAGCAAATAATCAAAGATATACTTATACGAAAGTAATATCTTTATTTGAATAATCAAAAATAAGTTTGATTATCGACACCTTATTCTTTAATACAATAAAGAATATTATTAAGTAATAAGCGGAGTCATAATACCTCGAATGAATACTATAAATAATATTCATAAAATAAAGGAGTCATACATCCTCAAATGAATATCCAAGTAATATTCAATAATAATATAAACTGAGTCATAAGCCCTCGAATGAATATTCAAATAATATTCAAATAATAAAATAAACTGAGTCATAAGCCCTCGAATGAATATTCAAATAATATTCAAATAATAAAATAAACTGAGTCATAAGCCCTCGAATGAATATTCAAATAATATTCAAATAATAAAATAAACTGAGTCATAAGCCCTCGAATGAATAGTCAAATTAATATTCAATTAAGTAAAATAAAGGTATCGAATAAACCTTATTCGATCCATAGTTTTAAAAACTATATCCATATATATATAAATACTCGGGAACATCGACTCCCGGTTTAAAAATATGTTCACCTTTTATCCCCTATACTAAGGGTATACGCAACTACTTGCTTATTTCTAGCATAGGTATTATGCAACTATAAGCATTGAAATCAACAGATAGATAACCAGATTACGAAACAGACATGCATATATACCATACCAGCATGCTCCAATATATCGCAAAATTTGCTAATAACAATCATGCACTATCACAAGATAATGCATATACATATATTTACATCACAACAACAGTATATCGGGTAGAAAACTTGCCTGAGCGACTGAGGGTTACGAATGGCTCGGGACGAGTCTGGTAACCTATAAGCAACAAGTAAGTTGGAATTAAACCAAAGTCACTTGTAAATCTATACTCTAACCAACTCAGACTCTAACGCTCGTTTTGCGCTTAACGATTTACTTAAGTCGCTCGAGTACCCTCGGCTCCACCATTTTTAATAATTTACCCATTACGAGTTTTAAGGCGATTCTTTCGCGAGTATCTTATCAACTGCCTAACACACTCTACATAAATGTTTCATGCTCCAATTAGTCATTTAAGGGCCTTAACCAAGGTTTCAAAATAAGGCGAGGGGTAAAGGTTCGTTCGCGAAACACCGTTACTTAAAACGGTCGTTTCTCCTAAACCGTACATCGGATTCAAGCAAACCACATATCAAAACAAAGCTTGAAACATAACCTATCTAAGAATGGAAGTGGTTAGTTTATAGAAGTGGGTGTTCGGGTCCAACAGTTAATCACAAAACAGTTTATATAAAATCGGGCATTACGACGGCTATAACCTAACGATTTCCAAAGTTTAAACTACACCAAATCATCACCAATTCAACAACAATCCAACATCCATCAACATCAAACTAAACCCATTAATCTAAGCACTATTATCATCCAAACAAACCAAACTTAAAACTAAGGGTTCAAGAGTTTATACCTTCCTTGGAGAGTGGGTAGTCACTAACAAGCCTCTAGGAACCTTGATCTATGCTTAATCAACCTTAAGCTTTCATGAAAATCAAGAAAATCAAAGTAAGTTACTATTCACTACTATTCATCATCATCTTTGATGAGTGGATTAGCTATGCAAACCATGGAATCTTGATCTTAAACTCATGGTATAACTAAGTTATGAAATATAGGATCCAAGGAAACAAACCTTGTAATTTTCCATGGCCTAGAACTTGAGTTTTGAAAATCTATTTCTTCATTTCTTGAAAAGGCCGAATGGAAGAAGAAAGGAATGGGGGAGAGCTTTTGCTTGCTTGTCTTGCCTTGATATTTGTGCAAAGAATGCATGGTTGTGGTTAATTATTGGCTAAATATCTTGTTTTCACTTGCTTATGTCATTGCTTGCATCACTACTTTGCCACATGTCTCATTCTTGTGGTGTGATGATGTCACCTTGCTTCTAACCACATGTTTTAGCTTATATTAGAAGCTTCCTTCTCATGTTACTTGCATGTGCTTGCCCCTTGGACGTTTATTTGTTTTACGGTTCGCTTAACTCTCTTTCTCGTTGATCGTTTGAGGGATCATACCCGGGATCTTATTACTTGGGTTCCCTTAACCTTTCTCAATACATTATATTCCTTTTTATAATCCTCTCTTATAATCCTTGAATTTAAATCCCTTTAATCATGTTACCTTATACTCAATTCTTTCGGTATCTGGTGGATTTTCGAGAAAAATCAAAGTGTTCGGAATTGGATTCTGACGATCTTTACATACACTTATTTACTTTATGGAATACTAATACGATCTTAGAATATCCATAACAGAACCCCTACATAGTGTGGCATGAAAAGTTTTCTCATTCAGCAAAAACACTATTCATAAGGGTTTCAAAAATTTCCAAAAATTGGGGTTATTACAGTCTCCCCTCCTTAAAAGGATTCCGTCCCGGAATCAGATAGAAAATGAATAGGGATACTCTCTTAGCATTGCACTTTCTAACTCTCGAGTAAATTTTCCCACATTGTGGTCCTACCACCAAACTCTGCCTAGTTTGATAATCCTTCTCCTAAGCACTTGTTCCTTTTCACTCTATAACCCTTCCTGGTTGCTCCATATAGGTTACGTCTGGTTGCATGTCTATGCACTCATATGCCCCTATTTGTCTGGAATCCGAATTACACTTCCTTAACATTGATATGTGGAACACACTATGAACTTACTACATGTTCGGGGGTAGGGCTAGCTCATATGCTAACTTCCCAAAACGTCTTAATATATCCAAGGGTCCAACAATTTGTGGACTTAGCTTTCCTTTCTTTCCGAACCTCATCAATCCTTTCCAAGGGATAACTATAACATTTCTAGGTCCCCTATTTCATACTCTTTGTCCTTTCGAGTCAAATCAGCATACCTCTTATGTCCATCTTGGGTTACTACCAGCCGTCCTCTGATTAGATCTATTATATCCATGGCCCTTTGGGCTACTGCGGGTCCGAGCATCTTGCGCTCTACAACTTCATCCTAACATAAGGGAGATCGACATTGTCTTCCCTCAAGGATCTCATAAGGCGACATCTCGATAATGACATATGATCTATTGTCGTAAGAAAACTTAATCCGTGTTAAGTGATCATTCCAAATTCTTTCAAGTCTATTGCACAGACTCTTATTATAGCTTTTAGCATTAGAGCTTTTGCTTCTTAATACCTATTCTTTTCCAGCTCGTAATCGCTACTACCTTCCGTTCCTAATATTATACTGGTTATACTTTTGCTTGTTAGCGCTCTATAACCTTTTAATAACCACGTCAACCTTAGTATCACGAATGTGCTTCCATTCTGAATACCACCATAACTTTACTACTCCTTTTTCAGATGTTTCTATTTCCCAAAGTTTGATCAATCATATAGAAGTAAAGGAATTTGTTGAGAGATCACTATGATCATGAACACTTGTTATATCGCATAGTTAGTACAGAAGGTGGCCAGCCTTTAGTACTTGACAAGCAATTAAACAATAGATGGTATCCTACTAGGCTTCTATCACACAGATAGATAGTCATTCGGCAATACCTCCCCTTTCTGGAAGGGTTGTTCTTCTCAGCTTACATGAAATGAAAAGAAGAGAAAAGAACGAATTGAAGAGAATTGTATATATGAAAAAAAAATATACTGCCACAAAATATCTGGCTTGGAACCTACCTCTGAACTATAGAGGTTTGTCATAGGAGAACGAAACATATGAGTATTTATATCAACATCAAGTATTATAGCATCGTATTTCACATGCCTAAATATTTGCTATTCCGTCCATCATTCTATGGACCCATGCTCTTCCTCGAGCTTATACACAATCACCTTTAAAACTCCCTCGATTTCAAAAATCGAACCTAGGATCTCATTCTAGACATCATCGTTACTAGAGTTCTATGCTTGCACCACAACCTTCCTCGTATAATAATATGACTCTCTATTGATAAGAAAGAATAAATATACAATAGGTAGATACTCTACTTAATTAGTCTATCAATGATAACTTATACACTACCACGACCCGATTAGTGGTACTCAATCTCAACACCCATTCCAGTACAACTCTCACGGTTGTAATCAGCTCAATACTCGCAGAATCATTGCTGCCTTACTATGGTCCACCACTGACCTACTGTAGTCATTCATTTTCCATGAAGTCTTAATAGCTAACCATACGGAGTCCATACATGTCGTATCAAATCCTTCTAAGGAGGTAACATAATCACCATTTCTGATTCATGAAGAACACTCCTGATCCTGACATACATACATGACATGAAGCAGATAAAATTGCAGAAGAGTTTCAATCAAAGCAACGATAGCAGGTTAATACCATTCTAAATCATATGCCTTAAATAGAAGACCTACTCAAAGGTTCGTCTAGTCCTTTTTGAAACATGGTCCTGGCTTATCTCAAGATAGGACCTTCTAAGATAGATAGCCCATTCATGGCGATTACACGAATTAAACCTTTACCAACTACTATTACGGTTGGGTATTACACAGTCATCAGAAGGAATGTCAATCTTCCAAACCATAATACAACCTTCACAGCTTTAACCATCATCACTGTATTCTTTTGGCACAAGCGCCTATAATTATCCTCTTACCTTTAAAGTGTCGGCCACCTCTTTGGCCTTTCCTGATAGTACAATTTCCTTACAGTCAATGTCATTTTAACCACCTCCAAATAATTTTCTACCTCATTTCAATCACAGCTTATGTGAAGATGTTTTCCTTAAAATCAGATGGGTAAAAAAAAAATATCACCATTTTTCCATAAGTTATTGCCTCAGTCTTTAGAGGCTAATCACTGTCAAGACTGACTCTCAATCATACTTAGAACATTTTTTATCCTAGGCCCTAATTGCCCTGAACAATTTCGACCATTAATGGTTCGATCCATACTTTCTCGTGGTGTAACACGTGCCCCACTTGGCATCATAATAATTACGACACATTTCCTTTATCAACATTTCTATTCTGGAGAATTTTGAATATTACCTTTCTCCTTGTAAAACCTCTAAGGTTATCCTTGAATCGTTCCTCCTGTATTCCCTAGATACAGGGCATATCAAAATACCATTTACTAATACTAAAACCATTGTCTATATACTTCTGAAAAATTTCTCCACTGATCCTTAAAGGTCGTTATTACCTTAATCCTTTCCAAATCATACTGTCAAAACTCATACTGTCCCTATTAAGGGTGAAATGCCAACCTTTATGCATTCCCCTAGGATTCATTTTAAGTTACCGATGTTCTATTCTTAATTCCACCTTTAAAAGGTACCTGCATCCTTCCATGGATAAATCAAGTCATATATCCCTGATAAGGGTGTCTTATTCAATCATTCCCACCTCGATAGTATATGCCTAATTTCACAATAACATCTGCATACAAAATGAGGTTAATCAAAATGGCCTCCAAAAGATAACAATGGTTATCCGCTTTTCTTGCCTAATCTGGTAACGATAACAAGGATGTTCTGGAAGATATTGGTCGTGTTCAACGTGAACTTCTTCTTAATAATTCCTTATTTACTTTTGTTGTTTATCTCAACAGTCACCTCAATGTTGGGATATCTTTCATATCTGGCGTCTCCCTTTCTGGGTATCATGCCACTGGTCTTACACTTCACCTTCTTGAAGGTCACTTCCTTCATCCAATTTTCTTAATTTCTTACTTTCTTGTCTCCTCAGTCTATCCGCGTCTCATTATTTATCCTTCGAATTATCTCAAGGTTTCCTCGAATCTTCCCAACTTACAGGGGATAAAATATATGTATCTCTTATGCCCTCAACCATCAATTTTAACTCATGGTGAATCACCCTCATCCTGACGATTACATACTCTTTTATTTCTATTTCTACGAGTCTTTAGGGTTTCCTCATACCCAACTCCCTTATCATTCCTCAAACTCTATTGCCGTTATATTCCTTTCTCTTATCATTATTTCATGAACCAACACAACATAAGCATTGATTTCAAACATCCCGTCATTCTGGATTCGTGTCTTCAGAACGAATCTTGACAACTTTTACATCTTAGATTCATAATTCATCATACTCGTCTGCCTTTGTTCTGGCTCTAAAGCTTTTACACTATCTCCTTATCTTTGGGAATTACTTTCCCGAAAACAATTGACTGAACTTAAATCAGTTTATTAAAATCTCTTGCTCCGTGCCTTCCTTGGCCTTTCACCAGCGGGTGGTCTCTCTCTTAGGAGGGTAAGTGACAAAAACAGTCTTTTGTGGTTCTTCAATCATTTTGAATCTCAAATGATTCCTATATTTCCTTTAGCTAGGCTCTTGCCTCGGCTAGGTCAGCTTGTTCCTTGGAACTCTGAGAGCTTAGCGACTTAAAGGTCATGAAAGAATTTCCTACCGCATTGTTTCCTCAAGGTGGTGGTTGGGGATAATAGTCTAAGTTCTTTTTAGACAGGTCCATGAATTGCCGTATAGGAGTACCGTCTCGGGTCTCCTTTCCTTACTCGACTTTCTGTTTCCTTAGTATGAAATGTTTCATCCTTCTCCCATACTTGGGGTTATCTTATACGTTAAAATCCTCATTTTCCACTTCATTATGTTATGGGTTCCTTCTATCTTGATGGCGTCCTCCTTGACTATCACATTCAGGGTTTGCCCTTAATCTTATTCCTTGAACTATGACTTTCATCTAAGATCTCATCTTTAAGCTCTTGAACATTTGGAACCCAAATTCTATAGAAATACCTCATTATTCCCTTATCATCTTTCTCGGTATTAATCTCATATCTATTTGTTGGCTCTCTGCCTTCATTCATCACTTTTTCTGGCACAATATGTTCTTTTCCGATAATTCGGTCTGTATTGCAATCTCAAACAGCTTTTCGGTACCGGCTCCGGTTACCTTCACTTCTATTTCCATTTTCTCAAAATCTCTTATAACTCTCCCAAGGACATTATCATCTTGAGTCTCTCCTTTCTACTAAGGGCATCAGCCATCACATCGGATTTCCCCGAATGATAAAGAATCTCTCAATCATAATTCTTGATTAGCTTCAACCGCCTCCTCTGGCGTATGTTGAGCTCTCTCTACGGGAAAATGTACTAGAGCACTTATGGCTTAGGTAAATCTCGCACGTCTCTCCATACAAGTAGTGCCTCCAATATTTAGGGCAAAACTATTGCCACGAGCCCAAGCTCATGGGTGGGGATATCGATTTTCATATTACCTTAATTGTCTTGACGTGTACGCGATTACCTTACCGTGCTGCATAAGCACGCCCTTGTGCGAAGCGTCACTACACTTCACAAAATCTCCTTTTCCATCCGGCAACTCCAGCATAGGGGCCGTCACCAACCTTTGCTTCAGTTCTTGAAAGCTGTTCTCGCATTTCTCTGTCCATTCGAACTTCTCAGTCTTACGAGTAAGCCACGTTAAAGGGGGCTACTATCTTTACAAACTTGAACGAACCTCCGGTAGTGATCGACCAATCCTACCTCTGGTAGTCGACCTAACCATGGTCATCAATTCATCAGTGGTCCTTTATTCATTCTTGTCAGGATCCTCCATGGGATCCTCCTCAGCAACTATCCCTTCTAGGACAACATCCTCAACTGCTATATCCTCAATATCAACATTATCCGGTCCTGCATTAGGACGCTCCATCGGATCCACAATCTAATCTCCAATAAGTAATAAAACATCATCGCGTTGTTGCTCCGCAACCTCAGGGTTCGGAGTCCCGCTACCATATACGATAACGAACTACGCTTCTATCACGATATTTATAAGGGTTCCCATAAGGGTTTTAACTGTCGGTGCTACGTTAGGTAGCCCGACTATGAACTTGGCAAGAGTTCTTATTATCTTAACGAACTTATTATCTTAACGTCACATCATCTCTGAGGTTTATAACGCTTAGCTCTGATACCATTTCTGTAACACCCCCAAATCCGGGGTCGGGGATCCGGGTTGTCACGAGTTCCATTTCCCTTAATAACACCCAATCTTAATAATTACTCAACTACTCTGTACTGTGACCCCACAATAAACACACACACCACACGTTATAGTCTCAGAGATGAACATCCAAAAATAACCACAAGTCATTTTATTCCACAATTATCTGCCAATACACCTTAAAAGGTTTTCTGAATAAATTTACATTTCTTTGCCATTATTACAATTCATAAATATACATAAATCTGGTACATCAAAAGTTGAAAGCCTAGCCTATTGATAGTTCCTACCTCAGCTACAGCGACATCAACGCCTATAGGAAACTGCGGAATGTTTCCTATCCGCTCGCGAATTGGGAGCTTGGTCCTGTTCATCTTGCCTATTTGATGTTGTGTGATGAAAGAAGAAAACAAGGGTGAGCAGCAAGCCCACCAAAATAATATGTATAATGATTAACAATATATGAGCCTTCTCATAGTACTCATGAAAGTCTTGGTCAAAAGAAATGAACCAAGTTTGATATTTTAATGCGATGAAGTCGCAAAATATTTAGTATATATACATATATACTTTTCAAAATCTTGGAAGTCCTCTTCCATGCATAATATACACAAAGTTCCAGTTTATAACTGTATAAAAATATCGTTGCAAGGTGATCTAATATATCTAACCTTGTCTCAACATTTTTCTGAAAATCTTTGTCATACATAAGATAATCATTTACTAGATATAAGTTTAAAAGATGAAGTTACAAGATACTCCAATATACTTATATCTTTTTCCAAATACTACTTGAACTACCACATACTACTTGAACTACCACCGTTCAAGTTATAATTAACTTCCAAAGTTCATCACACTGATGAGACTACAAGATAAGACTTGAATAGATTCAATCTTTGAAATATTTTGAAGAAAATGAAGTTATGATATACTTCATTAAGTCCCGATATATATATATATACACCTATATATATACATACGTTTCCTGAAAACCTCTGTCATGTAAAGTATGAATAGAATTGCAATATCCAATAAATTTGGAAAGGAAAGAATTTTGGCATAAACCTGATATCTTGCTGATCAGGCAAAGATACCAATAAGTAACCTTTTCTACTAGTAGATGGACGAATTCCCCACTGGTCATCACCCTGGTCGCAATAGGACCTTATGCTGGACTTCCACTCAGCCACTTATGCATTTGATGGACTCCCACTGAGCCACTTACACTATCATGGACGCCCACTGAGCCCATGTTGCTTATGCCGACTTAATAGATGGACTTACTTCCCGAACGTTGGGTAAGTAATCAATTCATTTACCAAAACAGCAACCTCGTTGCGAATATAAAATACACCACTGAGCCGGATTCCCCAGGTTTTGAGTGAATATTTAAATCCCCTTTGAAAGGAAGATCTTAAATATAAAAATGAGTTTTGGGATCCGCTCTAACTTTTAAAAATCATTTTGAAGACTCGAAAACATTTTTAAGAATGTTTGGAGTAATACTGATTTATTAAAATAAATCAGTCCCGATATGAAAGAAATATATGAATATTATTATTTAAATAATATTCCCATAAGAATAATTGAGGTAGAAGTTGGAAAACTTATACTTGAATGAATAGCAAATAATCAAAGATATACTTATACGAAAGTAATATCTTTATTTGAATAATCAAAAATAAGTTTGATTATCGACACCTTATTCTTTAATACAATAAAGAATATTATTAAGTAATAAGCGGAGTCATAATACCTCGAATGAATACTATAAATAATATTCATAAAATAAAGGAGTCATACATCCTCAAATGAATATCCAAGTAATATTCAATAATAATATAAACTGAGTCATAAGTCCTCGAATGAATATTCAAATAATATTCAAATAATAAAATAAACTGAGTCATAAGCCCTCGAATGAATATTCAAATAATATTCAAATAATAAAATAAACTGAGTCATAAGCCCTCGAATGAATATTCAAATAATATTCAAATAATAAAATAAACTGAGTCATAAGCCCTCGAATGAATACTCAAATTAATATTCAATTAAGTAAAATAAAGGTATCGAATAAACCTTATTCGATCCATAGTTTTAAAAACTATATCCATATATATATAAATATATATATATAATATACTCAGGAACATCGACTCCCGGTTTAAAAATATGTTCACCTTTTATCCCCTATACTAAGGGTATACGCAACTACTTGCTTATTTCTAGCATAGGTATTATGCAACTATAAGCATTGAAATCAACAGATAGATAACCAGATTACGAAATAGACATGCATATATACCATATTAGCATGCTCCAATATATCGCAAAATTTGCTAATAACAATCATGCACTATCACAAGATAATGCATATACATATATTTACATCACAACAACAGTATATCGGGTAGAAAACTTGCCTGAGCGACTGGGGGTTACGAATGGCTCGGGACGAGTCTGGTAACCTATAAGCAACAAGTAAGTTGGAATTAAACCAAAGTCACTTGTAAATCTATACTCTAACCAACTCAGACTCTAACGCTCGTTTTGCGCTTAACGATTTACTTAAGTCGCTCGAGTACCCTCGGCTCCACCATTTTTAATAATTTACCCATTACGAGTTTTAAGGCGATTCTTTCACGATTGTCTTATCAACTGCCTAACACACTCTACATAAATGTTTCATGCTCCAATTAGTCATTTAAGGGCCTTAACCAAGGTTTCAAAGTAAGGCGAGGGTAAAGGTTCGTTCGCGAAACACCGTTACTTAAAACGGTCGTTTCTCCTAAACCGTACATCGGATTCAAGCAAACCATATATCAAAACGAAGCTTGAAACATAACCTATCTAAGCATGGAAGTGGTTAGTTTATAGAAGTGGGTGTTCGGGTCCAACAGTTAATCACAAAACAGTTTATAGAAAATCGGGCATTACGACGGCTATAACCTAACGATTTCCAAAGTTTAAACTACACCAAATCATCACCAATTCAACAACAATCCAACATCCATCAACATCAAACTAAACCCATTCATCTAAGCACTATTATCATCCAAACAAACCAAACTTAAAACTAAGGGTTCAAGAGTTTATACCTTCCTTGGAGAGTGGGTAGTCACTAACAAGCCTCTAGGAACCTTGATCTATGCTTAATCAACCTTAAGCTTTCATGAAAATCAAGAAAATCAAAGTAAGTTACTATTCACTACTATTCATCATCATCTTTGATGAGTGGATTAGCTATGCAAACCATGGAATCTTGATCTTAAACTCATGGTATAACTAAGTTATGAAATATAGGATCCAAGGAAACAAACCTTGTAATTTTCCATGGCCTAGAACTTGAGTTTTGAAAATCTATTTCTTCATTTCTTGAAAAGGCCGAATGGAAGAAGAAAGAAATGGGGGAGAGCTTTTGCTTGCTTGTCTTGCCTTGATATTTGTGCAAAGAATGCATGGTTGTGGTTAATTATTGGTTAAATATCTTGTTTTCACTTGCTTATGTCATTGCTTACATCACTACTTTGCCACATGTCTCATTCTTGTGGTGTGATGATGTCGCCTTGCTTCTAACCACATGTTTTAGCTTATATTAGAAGTTTCCTTCTCATGTTACTTGCATGTGCTTGCCCCTTGGACGTTTATTTGTTTTACGGTTCGCTTAACTCTCTTTCTCGTTGATCGTTTGAGGGATCATACCCGGGATCTTATTACTTGGGTTCCCTTAACCTTTCTCAATACATTATATTCCTTTTTATAATCCTCTCTTATAATCCTTGAATTTAAATCCCTTTAATCATGTTACCTTATACTCAATTCTTTCGGTATCTGGTGGATTTTCGAGAAAAATCAAAGTGTTCGGAATTGGATTCTGACGATCTTTACATACACTTATTTACTTTATGGAATACTAATACGATCTTAAAATATCCATAACAGAACCCCTACATAGTGTGGCATGAAAAGTTTTCTCATTCAGCAAAAACACTATTCATAAGGGTTTCAAAAATTTCCAAAAATTGGGGTTATTACATAGACCGTACCCCGGCCTGTCGCTTATGCCGACTCAATTAGATGGACTTACTTCCCGAACATTGGGCAAGTAATGAAATTGTTTTCTCAAAACAGCAACCACGTTGCAAATATAAAATACACCACAGAGGATCCCTTAGATTTTTGAGCGAGTATTCAAGTCCCCTTCGAAAGGAAGATCTTAAATTTGAAAACGAGTTTTAGGATCCGCTCTAACTTTTAAAATTATTTTGAAGACTCGAAAACATTTTTGAGAATGTTTGGAGTAATGCTGATTTAATAAAATAAATTAGTCCCGATATGTTGGAGGATATCTGAATATTATTATTTAAATAATATTCCCATAAGGATAATCCTTATAAAAATAATTGAAGTAAAAGTTTTAAAACTCATACTTGAAATGAATAATAAATAACCAAAGATATACTTATACGAAAGTACGATCTTTATTTGAATAATCGAAAATGAGTTTGATTATCAAAACATTATGCTTTAATAAAATAAAGAATATTATTTAATAAATAAGCGGAGTTATAAGTCCTCAAATGAATATTCAAAATAATATTCATTAAATAGAATAAATAGAGTCATAAGTCCTCGAATGAGTATTCAAAGTAATATTCATTAATTAAAATAAAGTTATCGAATAAACCTTATTCGATTAATAGTTTTGAAAACTATATCTATATCTATATCTATATCTATATATATATATATTATACTCGGGAACATCGACTTCCGGTTTAGCAATATGTTCACCTTTGGGTCCCCTATACTAAGGGTATACGCAACTACTGCTTATCTCTAGCATAGGTATTATGCAACTTATAAGCATTGAATCAACAATTAGATATCAAGATTACGAAACAAGCATGCATATAAATATCATATCACATGCTCCAATATATCGCAAGATTTGCTAATAACAATCATGCACTTATCACAAGATAATGCATATACATATATACATCACAACAATAGTATAACGGGTAGGAAAACTTGTCTGAGTGACTGAGGGTGGTAAAAGGCCTGGGACGAGTCTGGTAACCTATAAACAACATATAAGTTGAAATTAAACCAAAGTCGCTTGAGAAACTTGAGTTTAACCAATTAGACTCTAATGTTCTCTTATGGTCGCTTATACGCTTAACGATTCACATAAGTCGCTCGAGTACCCTCGGCTCCACCATTTTTAATAAATTAACCGTTATGAATTTTAAGGCGACGCTTTCGCGAATATCCTACCAACTGCCTAATCCACTTTACATAATTGTTTCATACTCCAATTAGTCATTTAAGGGCCTTAACCAAGGTTTCAAAGTAAGGCGAGGGGTAATGGTTCGGTCGCGAAGCGCCGTTACTTAAAACGGTCATTTCTCCTAAACCGTACATCGGATTCAAACGAACCACATATCAAAACGAATCTCGTAACATGAACTATCTAATCATGGTAATGGTCAGAACCTAAAAGTGAGTTCATGGGTCCTGATGTTAAGAACAAAAACAGTCTAAAGCAAATCGGGCATTACGACGGCTATGTTTACGTGATTACCAAATTTTATCCTACTCCAAATCAATCCACAATCAACCACAATTCAACCATACAACCAAACTCCATCCATACATTACTAAAAAAGCCCCAACACCTCAAGTTCTCCAATTTATATTATTCTCAAATATGAACTAAAACTATTCTTAAGTTCATTAACTAATAACCAAGATTTACAACTCCAAAAACATCACAAAACCAACTAATCTCTACATATTCAATCACCATGCTTCTCATGAACTATCCTACTCATAATAAGCTCTTAATATTCAATAACAATGCTAGGTTAAGAGATTATACCTTCCTTGGTGAGTAAGAGTAACTAAGGAGCTTGGAATCACCCTTGAAAGTCCTTACCAAAGCTTAATCTAACCAAAAACACAAGATCAAACAATTTAAATTTCTTGAAAACACTATTCACTCTCTTCTTAAATGATTTATTGAAAGAGATTGTGAAGGAATTTGGAGCTTAAACTCCTAGGATAGCCATAACTAATCATAAGGAAGCTTGGATAATTACCTTGCAATTTAATGGTTGGATCTTGGATTTTGAAATTTTCCTCTTTGAAAAACACGAAAAGCCGAGAGCTTCTCTTGAATAATGAGAGTCAACTTTGTTTTTGTATTTTTTGATTTGTTTGGCTTGGTTGATCCACTTTTGTTTTGATTTATTACCTTTTAACCATGGTGAATTTTGTGTGGTTTATAATAAACCAACCTTCCTTCCTTTTTGGTCATGCTTAGGTCATCATTCTTACGTCATCTTCCCATGCTTGTCCTCTTCTTATTGGTTTGATGACATCATCCTCACTAACCTCTTTGATTAGCTCCTAATTACTTGGCTAATGACCGCTGATTTGTTATACGGTTCGCTTAACTTTCGTTTTCGTTTATCGTTTGAGGGATCATACCCGGGATCTTATTACTTGGGTTCCCTTAACCTTTCTCAATACATTATATTCCTTTTATGATCCTTTCTTATAATCCTTGAATTTAAATCCTTTTTATCTTGTTCCCTTATACTCAATTCTTTCGGTGTCTGGTGGATTTTCGGGAAAAATCAAAGTGTTCGAATTTGAATTCTGACGATCTTCACATACACTTATATCCCATATAAAGTACTAATAAGATCTCAGAATAACAATAGAAGAACCCCTACATAGTCTGGCATGGAAAGTTTTCTTATTCAGCATAATCAGCAAAACACTATTCATAAGGGTTACTAAAAGTTCAAAAATTTTGGGATTATTACACCAATTCTTTCAGATTCTATTGAGACATCTGTGCCCCAAATATCTTCAACACAGAGTCAACAATAGTTTCTCTTCCCACCTCATTCATTTCTACTCTCTCGATGGATATTGCTCATCCGTCGAGTAGTGATTGTATACCGACGGATAAGCCTAACAGCAGTTATCCGTCAGATAGCATTACCACTCACTCGACGGATATCACTTATCCGTCGAGTAGCTCTGCACAACTTCAAACTTCAACTATTTCAAGTGCAGAAGATTTAGTGGTTGTACAGTCACTCTTAGGACTGAGAGAGGAGAGTGTATTGAGTGAGAGGTTGGGTTGCTCCCAGGCAAAAGGAGAGGAAAAGAGTGAAAATCAGCAATCCATTTATTCAGGATTGGAAAAAGTGAGTGAAAGGAGTCCCACCTTAGTAGGTGAAGGTGAGGTTGTGAGGGTGGGAAGCCAGGGTGAGACCCTGATGCAACAAAAGAGAGATTATGAGAGAAAAAAAGGTACAGGAGAAATAAGGGTGGATCCAGCCATTGCTAGTGAGTCAATGATTGTGGATGATGATGAAAAGGAAAGACAATTTCAGCAACATTACAAAGCTGTAATTGATAACATTTCCTTGGATGCTGACACTTTTACTCATCCCGTGTCAACCTATCAATTATTGGCTGCTCAGGGCAATGTGGAGGCAGAACAGATCTTGAACTTAGTACACACCTCAGAATCTCTTCAAAGAGATAAAGCTGCTGTCAATAGGATGCCTTCTCAAGCTGGTGATCCATCTGAAGAATTTGAAGTAAATTCTAATGATGATTACTCTGTTTCTTTGGATGGAAGCATGAACACAGGGGGAGATGAAGGCCCAAGTTCTATTTCAGATTTACCTGAATGGGCATGGACAAAGGAATCTACACCAGGACAATTTGGTGTATCTTTGGTTAAGCAAATGATGGCTATTCAAAAGGCCCTTCAGGAAACTTCAGATGCTGGTACCAAGGCTATTCTTCAAGCTCACCTAGACTCTCTACATCTCATGAAGATCCAGCAGTTAAGACAGAATCTGAGTGTGGATGAACTCAAAAAGGATATAGTTGACTTGAAGACCTACAATTCTGAAAAGCTGGATTCAGTCATGCCATATGGTACCATGCAAGATCTATTACTAAGATTGAGGAGAGAATCAGATTCTGAAAAGAAGCTGGCCAAGCTGGAAGACAGAGTTCAAGTTATTGAGAATTAAGAGGCTATCCTTCTTCAAAATCAACAGACTCAGACAAATCTTCTCATGCAACTGGCTAAAGCACAAGGCCTAACTCCTCAACTTGATGATAACAAAAAGGGGGAGAGAGAATCAAGTAAGGGGGAGAAAGGATCAAGTGAGGGGGAGAAACTTCAAGTACAAATCAGCAAAGTAATTGTACCTTCAATTACTGTCTCCAAGCCACCAGTTACAGATGGTATAGATCTAATTCAAGCAGCAGCAGCAAACTTGAAAGTTGCTGAAAAAGGAAAGTTGAGTTTGATCAACTGGGAGAAGATTGATGAGGAGATACAGAAAAAGTTTGAACTTGTCAAGGAGCCAGTTAAGTCAGCCATCCATCACTCTCAAGTCAAGCAAATTAGTGTGAATGAGATGAGCATGAATTATCTGGAAAGAGGACAATATTCCTGCATCAAGTCTCCAAAGGCTGAAATAATTCTAAAACCAAGGGCAAATTATCCAAAATCATCTTTGAAGAACCCCTTGGACACTGTGTATGAGACACCCAAGCCTGATGAGAAAAAAGCTTCTGTCAAGATCAATTGTCTTCTATAAAGATCCAGCTGATTCAGCTTCAAAAAGGAGAATTGCTAAGATATTCAGAAATGGAAAGGAAATTTGTGTGGTAGCTGGACATCCACAATTTGCTCAAGCAAAGAGAGAAGAAAAAGCCAGATTGAAGCAGGAAAAGAAGCAAGCTGCTCTAGATGCAAAGAAGTCTAAACAAAAGAAAGAGCAGATTGCTATCTTGGCCAAGCTACAGGCTGTGAATTCATCTCAACAAATTCCCTCACAACCATCTGAAGCTGCTGAATCAAAGAAGAAAATTGAAGAACAGAAGAAATCCCCAAGGAAGAAAGAATTGGCTAGAAGAACAAAAAGGAAACTGGATATTGCTGACAAAAAATTGGAAGATCAATTTCCCAAGGTACCTATACCAGCTACAACTCAAGCATCAAAGCCCTCTGTGGCATTTGAAGATATAAGGGTGGTGGATCCCTACAGGAATATTCATGGTGAACCTATTGTGACCAAGGATGAGCCAATAGAGTGGGATAAAATACCAATTCCGGACTTCAATTTATCATTCCTTAGCAAGCCAAAAAGGACAAAGTCAAGGGCAGTCAAGAAAGTGAAGCTGTCACCACTCAAATCCAAGTCAGTAGTTAAAGCTCAACCCAAAGTCAACAAGGGAGACTACTTATACTTGTGTGACATCAAAGAATTTTCAGATCTAAACCTCTATCTGGATGAACTGGATGAAGTGAGGGGAATTGATGCATACAGGAACCTACCTGAAAGGTTAGTGTTCAAGTACAAAGGAGGAAAGGAGATTGTGTGGCCTCTTCACAGGATTCTTTAAGAGAGCCAAGCTGTTCTGATTAAAGTTTATTCATCCTTCAAGAAGAACTTTGGGTTCAATGTGACTGCAAGAAGACTAGTATTGAAGAAGATTGAAGAACTAAGGAGTATTAGAGCTAAAGATGCACTCCCAAAGACTCTAATCATCCCATACACATGGAGAAGAGTGCATCTAAGGCCCTACTGGCTGATGGAGTTCATAGATGACAAAGGTGTGAGAAGATTTTTCAGATTAGAAGACCAATTGAGTATCTCTAGCAATGAGACTCTCTTGGAAATGCAAGAAAAGCTAGATCTCTCAGAATCTGATGAACTGGAATTCCACAGGCAGCTCCAAAATCAGATTAATGAAAACAACAGAAAGCTTGGAAGAAGAACCAGACCTTCAAGAAACTAGAAAAATCTGCTCAGGCTAGAGGAGCATCTTGAAAATGACTGTGAGCCAAACCTTGTACATTTTGTTTAATTGAAGCACTTTCAGTATTATCTGCTTATCTTTAAAGCTGTATGTTTAGGATGTTTTGTTATCATCAAGTATCTCTTAATTTATGGCTACAATTCCAGTAGACATAAATTGGGGGAGATTGTTGTGCATATGTTGTGTACTTGATGGTTTCATAAACAAAACATCTAAGTGGATTTTACTTAGTGAAATAATGTAGCACTCGACGGATAAGAATTATAGTCCCGAAGGATAACTCATTATAGTCCCGACGGATAACTCATTATAGTCCCGACGGATGTTAACTAATTATCCATCGAGTGAGTAGCTTATGTAATAATAAGTCTGTAGCACAGTTCTGTATACATCTTTGTATAGATTCTGTAGTAGCCTATAAGTCATGTTGACTTTAACTAGATATGCAGAATAGGTTGATTAATTGTATATAAATGATGTCTTGTAATTCTGCATAAGTGAAATAAAGTCAAGTGCCAAAATAACTACCGACGGATGATTAACAAAGCCATCGACGGATGATCAAATGACTATCAACGGATGTTTAATATAGCAGTCGACGGATGGTCATTTAAGCCATCAACGGATGTTCAGAAAGTCGACAGACGATCATATATCCAACGGATGTTCATAAAATCCAACGGATGATCATGTAAAGAATTCAAACAGCAGTTGAACAGTGAAAGCCGAGCACAGCCGTCGAGATGTATACAAATCTACTGTGGAAGCCCATTAACTGGGTAATAGAGGACGAAAAGCAGCAAAGCTTAAGACTGATAGTTTTTATATTTATTCAGTCTTTTTGACTTTATAATCTTGGTAATATATAAACCAAGAACGTAGCAAATAGAAAAATAAGTGTTGAGAAACAAAAATAGAGAAATCTTTGTAAGCAAAATCCTTAGCATTTCCCTGTATTTTCAGCAGTTCGATTTGTAAGCAGTTGTGAGCATTCTTGCACACAGAGTCCTCTCGATATATAATATATATCTCTGGTGGAATTGTTTAAATCCACCAGAAAGTTTTTAAAGACTCTTGTTTTTAATTACTTATGTTTTGATTCAATTAAGTTTATATTCCGCATTGTGCTAATCAAAACATTTATATCTATATTCGAGTTGAACATTTTTATTTCGAGAAAAAGGTTCAAGAATTCCATTCAACCCCCCTTCTGTAATTCTTGCTATATTGTTAAGGGACTAACAATATGAAGTTGGTAAGTTTATTTAAAGAGAAAGTAAAGGTTTTATAAGAGTTTAAAAATCTTAATGGAAGATATTGTAGAAACTTTAGAATAAAATTACGAACGATGATAATAAATTTAACTATAATATAAGATAACTGTGGTTTTGATATTAATTATCTCAAAAAATTTAGAAAATTAAAAAAAATATAATTAGATGATTTGAGAGGCGCCACCAAAACTCCCTGTCTTCTACTTTATATAAGTATATTGATTGATTACGAATGGTGATAATATATTTAGGAGAATATAAGGCAATTGTAGTTCTTAATATTTATTAACTCAAAAAATTGAGAAAAATTGAGAGACGCCCCCTAAACGCATTCATCTTCTCCTTTATATTATATAGGTATTGATATCATTTGAGTTTAATCGTAAAAAGTTATTCTGAAATTATTGTCAATACAATAAGGCTGTAAAAAAATTCAAAAATCTGACATATGTCTGAAATATCAACATTCGTATATGAAAAAAAGCGGATATTATCTGTATTCGAACTAAAGTGGATATTATCCTTATATGAATCCGACAATTACGGATACGGATATAAGCAGATCCGTATCCGAATTACCTTTTTGACAGCCCTTCCGAATATCAAAAAACGGGATTAAAATAAATTATTGCTAATTTGTAGAATCTAAATAGGGCTCAGAAAATAATTTCTACTGCATTTTAAAAATACATAAAAAAATATCAATATGATACTTGATAATCAAATTTGATCAATTTGATACTGCTTGATACTGCTTGATAGTTCGCTACATAGTTGATACTGCTTGATAGTTCGCTACATAGTTGATACTTGATAAACTTGAGATCAATTTGATCCAAATACAGAACCAAAAAGGATAAAGTGATTCATATAACTACAACTATCTTACTCTTTCTTATTACATTGAGTTGTAATTTTATTGTTCTTTTCTTGGTTGCAGTTTAATTTTTACAACACATTGATGTATTTTTCCTTTATCTAAGGAATGTGTCAAAGTACAATCCAAAATATGATTTGAAATTCACTTCAATTGATTCCAAGTTACAAAAGAAACTTGTTGCTACGTTATCGAAAGTTGCACGATCTGATAACATTGAATTTGTAATCAGTTTAAAACAAGACATTATAGAAGTTATCAGGGGACGTGGACCATCTTATAATTCTTCTTGGTATTTGGTTGATTTTGTATTGTTTCTTATTTGGTTTCCTGAAGAAAAACACTGGATTTTTGCAACTTTAGGCTTTAATGATAGGGAGATAAATATTTGTAACACATTGATCAGTGATGATGCTGAACTGGATGTAAAGAAAGCACTTCTATCATTTTGTAAGCTGTTACCTCACTATTTACTTTTCACGGAGTTTTATGCAAGGACTGATATTGATTTTTCATCCAAATCGTATTCTGTAAAGTCAAAGATCGATTCGTTCAGGTTGGTCATGTCCAATGACTACCCTAATACAATGCGAATGCGAGTTTTTACAAATTGACCATGCTAAATTTTATTATTTTTTCTGATATTTTTAATTCATCATCTTAGTTAATTTGTTTTGTGGCTTAATATTATGCAAACATAGTGGAACATATATGATCTCAGTTGCCGAGTACTTCGTTACTCGGAAACGTTTCCCTAAAGAGCATTTTGACCTTGAATCTCACAAGACTAAAATTGCTTTTATGTTTTATTCATATGCAATGGCAAAATAGATTTATAGGTATAATAGTGAGGAGGAGTGTGTTGATAATGGTGTTACACATAAAAAGAGAAAAACTCTGCCAAAGAGTTCTTTTCCAAAAAGGTTAAGGAGAGAGGTTATTATAAGAAAAAGAAAGCAACCCAAAGATTATGAAGTAAAATCAAAAAATTCTCGCAACCGATGTTGCATGTCATTTCTACTTAGACTTCTACACCGAATTAGAGTTGATTGTACTTGGAATTAGACTTTATGTATTCTGTGGACGCAAATGATGGCTTTTGTCATTTGTAGTCAAATTTCTATATCGACTTAGATTTAATTGTACTTAGATTTCGAGTTAATTGTTAGTCCCAAAGTATCGTAGTAGGGGGAGGGGGGTTGAATACGATACCTACAATCTTTTTCGATTCATTTCTAGTTCTTCGTTAAAAGTACGGAATCAAATAGACACAAAAAAATTTGAGAAATATATCGTTTTATTAATATAAATCTTGAGGTTGCTACAATCTAATCAATACATTGATTAGCTATAATAAATTCAGCAGTATAACATTATATTTACAAGATTAATAAATGAGGTTCTTTAATGAAGCTCCCGTAAACACTCTGTTGAAAGCTGAAGAAGATAACCAACTGATTTTTACTTCAATTGCTTCCTTTTGTAGACTTCACAAAAATTTGGACATGTGGCATATTTTACACCACATATTATCCTTGTTTATGCTGCAAATAAATCTTGAAATTATTCAAAGTGCTAACTGGCGACAAGTAAAATATTAACCTGTGACTAGTAATTCTAAGCTGCGACCAAGAGATTATCCTGCGACATTTTCTCAACATGCGACTTAGAATTAACCTGCGACTTGCATTCCCAACATGCGACTAGTTGTACCAAGCTGTGACTGATCACTCAACCTGCGACTAGTAGTATAACCTTCGACTTATAGATCAACCTGCGACTAGTATTTTCTTTAGAGAAATTTCCTTGTCTCCAATAACTGTATTAACTCTAATTTTCTTTGTGTTTCTGAATTAAATCTCTTCTGTATTTATTGATGTTTAGTGCACTGGTCTAATTTATAAACAACTAACATGAATTGATATAATACAGTTCCTTTTGCAAGTGCAGAGCTGATACATCTTTGAAAGTTATTTCTAGCTTCAGACACTGAACCCCTGATCTTCAACACTCTAAATCAAACCATGTAAACACTTCTGGAAGTCCTTTGATGTCTTATTCTTCATGGAGGATTGAACATGTTAATAAACTTCTTCCCATGACCTGAGTGTGGACTTAGAGGGTCATTTGCATCTTTTGATTCTTTGTATGTATCATGTCTTCATCTCTAGGGTTCCTATGCTTCACATTTTAATATTGTTTATCTGTTTCTATTTTCATATTGAGTTATAATTCCTCGATTACATGTTACATTACATTATGCTTTACAATCTCCCCCTATTTGGTTGTTAGAGTATGACAAGCAAATCCCTAAGGATAACTCAACTGACAATAAGAAAAAGTACAACCTCTAACGGATAAAGATATTAAATACATTCTGGATTACATATTCATTTCCAGATTTCTTAAATTACAAATTACAAAGAAGTGTTCCTCTAGCCTGAACAGATTATCTATGTCTTCTTTATCTTTGTCTTCTTGGGCTTCTTGCCTTGACTACCTTCTCCTTCTTGAGTAGATTTTGTCTCAACAGACTTTCACTTGGGAGCTTTCTTTTTAGGATCAATTGACTTTTTAGATTCTGGGAGAGATGATCCTTTGCTTCTATTCTGAAGAATATATAGTGTAGCTTGAACTAAATCACAAGCTTCTATTTTCAGTGCAATAATTGGAGGTGGATTATTCAGTTCATTAAGCATCATCTGTAGATATCTGACTTTGGAGCACTTTGGAACAAGATCAAACAACATTGAAGATTTCTTTGACATTATGAAGACTGCTATCCTTTTAGGATGTCCTTGTACTCTCTTGATATCGTTGATTGACTCTTCTTCCACCACCTCATCAAGTATCCTTATGATTGGGATCAAAGTAATTTTATCCTCCTTACATGTGGAGAGTTTGACGTCCATTAAGGCTTGATAAATTGATTCTGACATGCTTGTTCTGAAATCATTGATCTTAATCTTTGCTTGATTAATCTGAAAGACTAGTTCCCCTTCACTATTAGTGCTGATGATAGGTTTACTATCTTTTAAAAGATTCATTTCTGGTTCTCGATTAATTAACACTATCTCATGATAAGCTCTTCCAAATTTCTTCATGTCCTTCTCTGTATCCCTGATTATTTTATCATTGAGCCTATAAGCATATAGAACTTCAGCAGCTTTAAGGTCTGGATCCGATCTTTTAACTCCTAGTTCCTCCAGTTTTGCTCTTTTGCTCCTAAGTTGACTTTCAAGAAAAGTGAGTTGTAGATATCGAATGGATCTCAGATGTTTGTCAGACATAGTGATATTTTGCAACCTACCATCTGCAAATACTTTGATCATAAATGGATGAAGAAATGCTTGAGGAGATATATCTATCATCATCTTTCGAAGTTTATCTCTGAAGTATTCAATATTCAATTTCAACCAGGGGATTTTTGAAGCTAAGATAAACAGTTCAACTATATTTAGCTTCTTCAAGACACCCGTAGAGATCTTTATTTGAAGTCCATCTCTGTGGTTGACAGTAATCTTCCATCCGTTCATTAGAATATTCACAGTGGTGCCAGTGATTATCCTATTGAACTGTTAATATAACTCATGAATATTTGTATAATCATTTCTATACTTCTCTACAGTATTTAAAAGATTCTTGTTGCCATTGTCTAGCTTGTGATAGTTTTCTGACTTGTCCATTTTCCTTTTGATCTCATTCCATTCACTTCCTCTTCTATTAGCTCGAAGATAAGATTCTCTTGCTTCTCTTCTTTGTATTGCTCTCTATACTCTGACTCTAGATCTTTCAAAATCCTCTTGAATTTCTTGATACGATCGATTGAACTTTTCAGAGCATCCATAGTGTAAATAATTATATGAGAAAGCATCTTCATCTTCAAATTCTTCGTCTTCAGTTATGACTTTTCTTTCTTCAGTAACCACTGCTTCAACTCTTGGTTCAAAACCCTCAGGAACATCGATTTCATCTATTTCTCCTTCCTCCAGTTCATACTCTGAGAACAGGTATAACACCCTCCAAATCCGGGGTATAGATTTGGGGCATTATTAACAACAATTACCAACTATACCTGCACAAGCGGAATATTAATATAATTATTACCCCGAACTATCACTACTCAGGATCTTTTAAGGGTTGAGGTTGGAAACAAGAATCATGCACTACACTTTATTACAAACCCAACTAAATAAAACCTGTCTCAAGAACTCTCTTCATTACAAAACTTTATTCTATCTACAGTTTCACTACGCAATCTTTTATTCAAACTACACAAAACTTTTATTCAACCCAACATCACTACTTATCCTGCTACACCTGATCTGGCAATTCAAAGCTCTCTTCGGGAATAGGAAGGAACACTCTTGGTATAAGAGGGTCCCGCTGCTTGACTCGCTTCTTGACTATGCGGGTCCTGATGGGTTTCATTCTCTACCTTAACTGTAAAACAATAGGAGTGACAATAAAAGAAATGAGCCAAAATTGCTCAACAAGCCTGCAACAATTTATATATATATATATTATAAAGAGAGAGAAATAAAGAGAAATAAATAAACCAATAAGCTGCTGGTTTGAACAACCATCTGTATCTGTATATGATAATAATTTGCCAATGATGGCGAGTGCCAAATGAACAAGACTGGAAACAAGAACCAACATATGCACTATAATCTGCTGATCAGTCAGAATATAGTGCGGATCTATACCCAACTGCATAGACCCAACCAACATAAGGAGTACTCAGGCAACTATGGCCTATTAATTAATGGTCTGGGAAAAACCCAGCCTTTATAGTAACCATCCAGTCCAAGGCTGAGCATCCGGAACAATCGGTATGCTATTGATATATCCCAACACCAGGATATACCAGAATATATATAGGGTAAAGGAATTGAAATATGAACAGGGAATTCAATAAATTGGGTAAATCAAGAATTGAAATGAAATGGAACAAGTGATATAAATGGGTAACAGTGTATATGAACAATAATTATCAAAGAGAATTGATACGATAGAAAGGAAATATAAATCACTATTCTGAATTTAGAATAGGGGAAAAACTTGCCTTGCGCGTACTTAACCTGGTTTAACTTACTGCCTTCTGACCCTAGCTTGCTCTGCCTTGCTAACACTGAACAAATCATGGAAAGATAGGTGTTTAGATAATTTACTATATACGTGTATCTTGAATTGATATCACGCAACCTTATCAGTCTACCCATGCGTTTCTATCTGACTCGCATATATATATATATATATATATATATATATATATATATATATATATTTACACAACACATTTATGCACATAATCACATATAACACGTAACACATAAAGCACATAATTAATTTCTAGATTTATAATTATTTTTAGAATCAATTCTAGGCTTATACCTGCATTACTAGTCTTATCTGATTTTATTATAATTTTTCGGGATTTATTCGGCTCAATTATATCCCTACTAGGACCTACAAACTATTAGTTATCAACAAACCACTCTTTTTCAGAATAAATTATAACTTACAACCATTTTTATTGGATTCGTCTCATTTTTCTGAGTCTAGGGGTCTTCGTTTCACTTAAATCGGACTAACGGTTGAATTGTTATGAATTAAACACTGATAATTCAATTTATTATTCAATATAGATAATTATTACAACCTTTTAAATCCTAAAATAATTTTTAAATAATTATTTAAGAAAAATCAAAGTCAAAAATATTTTTTTTTTATAATTTTTGGAGTTAAAATGAAGAAGTTACGGTTTATTGAAAATTATGTGATTAATTATCGAAATAATTAATCACCTTTTTAAATATTGAATAAATAAATAACTAATAAATAATTAATAATTGCCTATTGAATAATCTAAAATAATAAATCTCTAATTATCAGGATTAATCACAATTTATTATAATATTTATAACGTATCGATATTTATTCGATTAGATCGATTATTTACAAATAATCGATCGATTCTATTAACAGATACGCTATTTATCGAATATCTACTATGTGTTCGAATTATAATCTAACTCAACGATTAATTACTCGTATAAATACGAGCTACTCGCAATCCTCATATAATTATCGAACTTATTACATTATTACTGAAACTTATACGATTCGTTAATCAATTAATTATCGGTATTTAATTATACGATACAAATAATCACTACAATATTATTCGAATAACTATCGCTCGAATAATAATTCCCATTATCGAATTATTACTCGTAATATTAACTAATTAACAAATTATTAATCAGTTTAATCCTTATTTATTAATTAATTACCTAATTATTAATTAATTACCTAATTATTAATTAATTAGATAACTAATAAATAATTAGATAAATAATTAAATAATTAATTAAATAATTAAATTCGAATTTATAAATTAATAACATAATTTAGAAATTAATAATACTATTTTTCAGAATATAAAACTAATTTTTAATTAATTATTAGAATTTTTAAAATCTGATTTTGATTTACTAAAATATAAATAAATAATTAATAAATCAAAAACACAATTCAGGGAATTGGTTTCAGGTTTTGGGGATCAAACCCGGGTCGTTTCCGGGTTGCAAACCGGGTCGACCTCGGGTTATCGGGTCACGAAGAACAACCGTCACCGTCCCAGAATCCGGCGACGGCGACGGGTTCCGGCGAGGCGAAAAACGAGCCTCCTGATCATCGTTTCTCCTCCTTTTTGACTCCGTTCGATTCCCTAGAGTTTCAGCCGTCGCCCCACAGCGTCACCACCATCAGAGAATCCCCCCTCCGCCATCTCCGACCACAAGTCGAAGTTCTCCGATGAACTTCATCGGAAAACCGAGTTCCTCCAAACGTTAACCAAATTTGACGAAACTGATGTCAATCGACTCCAAAATCAACGATCTAAACGACTCTAACAACCAAAACATCAAACAACACACAGAAAATCAAACCCGAATCCGCGATTAAAACCCGAAAATAACAACTTTCAATTCGATCAATCAAACGTTAAAAAGAATCACATAATTGAAAACTACAGATCATAAGCTTCAAAACGAATACTCACACGCTCGATTTGGACTCCGGAATCACGATCAAAATCGCCTTTGATCCTCCTGCTCTGTTCTTCACAAACCCTAACCCTAATTCCCTTTTCTGATTTTCTTTTTATTTTCTGATTTTTAAGTATAATTAACTGATTTAATTAATAATAATTCAGGTATTTATATTTATGAAAATAATACCCCTAAGTAAAATTAAGGGTCTAATTACACTCCTAATAAAAATATTTGGCCCCAATTTTTATAATTTTTGGGTATTAATAATGAATTTTTAAATATCCAATAAATACAAAATAAATACTAAAAATTCCCAAAAATTATGAAAAATACAAAAATACAAAGAAAAATGATATATGATAATTTGATAATCATATAAAAATAAGAATGTGATTTTTGTGGGGTTTTTGGTACCCGAAGGGGTCCGGAAAAGTCGTTTTTCGTGAAAAAGGTCAATTTGTAAAACGTCTAGGGGTTCAGAATAGCGATACGGTATAGGGCATTTTTGGCAAAATAGGGCCAATGATTTTGTTTGAAATACGGGCTTTTAAAACATAGTTTTGAGCTGTACAGGTTTTGATATAATATATATAACTGACGATAGAACGCTCAATAAATATCCAAAACACGTTTGGATCAAAACAACCAACACATAACACATAGCAGTTAGGGTTCAACGACTTAACACATTTAATCACATAATAATACACATAATTTATTATTATTATAATATAATACAAGCGTAATTCCTCGGTCGTTACATTCTCTCCCCCTTAACAAGATTCTGTCCTCAGAATCTAATTATGCAAATAACTGAGGATACTTTTCTAGCATTTCACTTTCAAGCTCCCAGGTTGATTCTTCAACCACTGGGTTTCTCCATAAAACTCTCACTAATGACACAGACTTATTTCTTAATACCCTCTCTTGCCTATCTAGAATTCTTATTGGCTGTTCTACATATGACAAATCTGCCTGAAGCTCTACTGGTTCATACTCTATTACATGCCTTGTATCAGGATTATACCTCTTAAGCATAGATACATGAAATACGTTGTGAATGTGCTGCATATGGGGTGGTAGAGCTAATTCGTACGCAACCTTCCCAATTTTCTTCAAAATCTCAAATGGTCCAACGTATCGTGGCTTCAATTTCCCTTTATTGCCAAATCTGGTCAATCCTTTCCATGGCGATATTTTGAGCAATACGTGTTCTCCTTCCTGATAGTCCATATCCTTCCTGGCTTGGTTTGCATATCTACTTTGTCTGTTTTGTGCTGCCTCGATTCGTTTTCGAATAAGATTAATCTTTTCTTTTGTCTGCTGAATTAATTCTGGACCCAAAATCTTGCGTTCTCCAACTTCATCCCAGTGCACGGGTGATCTGCATTTCCTCCCATATAATGCTTCATACGGTGGCATTCCAATACTGGCGTGATAGCTATTATTATAAGAAAATTCCACTAGGGGTAAATGTTCATCCCAACTGCCTTCAAAATCGATCGCACAAACTCGTAGCATGTCTTCAATCGTTTGAATTGTCCTTTCACTTTGGCCGTCAGTTTGCGGATGATAAGCTGTACTCATATTCAACTTTATTCCTAGACATTCTTGAAATTGCCTCCAAAATCTTGAATTGAAACGAGGATCTCGATCCGATACAATTGATACTGGTACTCCATGACGCATCATAATTTCTTTGAGATATATGTGCACTAATTTGTCGAGCGAAAATCTTTCATTAATTGGTAGAAAATGTGCCGACTTCGTAAGTCTGTCAATGATTACCCATATCGCATCATGATTTGCCCTAGTCTTCGGTAGTCCTACCACAAAATCCATCGCTAGATGTTCCCATTTCCATTCTGGAATGTCTAATGGTTGCAATAACCCACTCGGACGTTGGTGTTCTGCTTTAACTCACTGGCATGTGTAGCATTTACTCACCCATTCTGCTATCTCTCCTTCTTCATATTCGGCCACCAAAAGTTTTTCTTCAAATCGTGATACATTTTCGTGCTTCCTGGATGAATGGAATACTTCGAATTGTGCGCATCTCGCATAACTTCTTCTTTTAATTCTGCCACATTAGGGATCCAGATTCTTGACACAAAACGTAAGATTCCTTCATTATCTTTCTGAGTTGTAATCTCTTCTCCTGTTAAGTTGTCGTCTTGACTCATCACTTCTTCTTGACAACGGCGAATCTTTTCTAGCAATTCTGGTTGGAAAGTCATAGCGTAGATAGTTTCTGCAGATTTATCGGAAATACGAATTTCGATTTCCAATTTGTCGACTTCCTTGGCCAATTCTTCGCATGAAGTTAACCGATTCAATCTTTCTTTTCTGCTTAGCGCATCTGCTACAACATTTGCTTTTCCTGGATGATAACTGATTGTAACATCGTAATCTTTAATCAATTCCAGCCATCGACGTTGTCGCATGTTTAGTTCCTTTTGCGTGAAGATATACTTCAGACTTTTATGATCCGTGTAGATTTCACATTTTTCACCGTACAGATAATGTCTCCAAAGCTTCAATGCAAAAACAATTGCTGCTAATTCCAGATCATGCGTAGGATATTTCTGCTCATGAGGTTTAAGTTGTCTTGACGCATATGCAATGACGTTACCATGTTGCATCAACACACATCCTAAACCACGATATGAAGCGTCAGTGTAGATAACAAAATTTCCTTGCTCGTATGGCAATACTAACACTGGTGCCGTCACCAACCGATTCTTCAACTCTTGAAAACTTTCTTCACACTTACTATTCCATTCGAACTTTTCACTTTGTCGAGTTAACTTGGTCAGCGGTGTAGCTATCTTTGCAAAATCTTTGACAAATCTTCGATAATATCCTGCCAAACCTAAGAAACTTCGAACCTCTGTCGGCGTCTTTGGTCTTTCCCAATTCAACACAGCTTCAATCTTTGCTGGATCAACTTGAATGCCTTCTCTGCTGATGATGTGCCCTAGAAACTGCACTTCTTTCAACCAAAATTCGCACTTGGAAAATTTTGCATAAAGCTGCTCCTTCCGTAATATTTCCAATGTCATTATTAAATGCTCTGCATGCTCTTCTTCCGTCTTTGAATAGATCAAAATGTCATCAATAAATATAATGATAAACTTATCCAAATACTTCTTGAATATTCGATTCATCAAATCCATAAACGCTGCAGGTGCATTCGTCAATCCAAAAGCCATTACAAGAAATTCATAGTGTCCGTACCTTGTTCTAAACGCTGTCTTTGGAATATCTTCGGCCTTGATCTTTAACTGATGATAGCCTGATCGTAGGTCGATTTTCGAAAACCATGCTGCTCCTTTTAGTTGATCAAATAAATCATCAATGCGAGGTAAAGGATATTTATTCTTGATAGTTAACTTGTTCAGCTCACGATAATCAATACACAGTCGCATACTACCATCCTTCTTTTTCACGAACAATACTGGCGCACCCCATGGGGATACACTTGGCCTTATAATTCCTTTGTCAAGAAGTTCTTGCAACTGCTTTGCTAATTCCCTCATTTCAACAGGTGCCATTCGATATGGAGTTTTTGAAATTGGTTCAGTCCCTGGCGTCAAGTCAATAGTAAACTCGATTTCTCGATCTGGTGGAAGTCCTGGTAATTCGTCCGGAAAAACATCAAGAAATTCACAAACTACAGGAATATCTTCAATCTTCAAATCTCCCTTATCAACATCCCGTACATAGGCTAAATAAGCTTGACATCCTTGACGTAGCAATCTCCTCGTCTGCATTATTGATAGGAATTTCTGCTTTTGCTTCTCACCTTTAAATATTACCGTTTCATTTTCTTCAGTTTGCAATTTCACTCTCTTATTCGCACAGTCAATTTGAGCATTATTACTAGACAGCCAATCCATTCCTAAAATAATATCAAACTCCCCTAACCTAAAAGGTATCAAATCAACTGAAAAATGACATCTCCCTATCTCAATATCACAGCTCGGACATACTCGATCTACTGCAACCTGATCATTATTCGCTAATTTTATAACTAACACTTCATCCAACCACTGAATCTCACAATCTATCTTAGAGATAAAGGCTTCAGAAATAAAAGATCTAGTAGCTCCTGAATCAATCAATACTAAAGCATTTACGGAATTTACAGGAAGTGTACCTGCAACCACATTCGGACTCTGTACCGCTTCCTTCATTGACATGTTGAAAGTCCTTGCTCTGGGCTGATTTTGCTGTGGTAGTGGAGGTGGAGGTAATGCTAAAACTCTTGGAATACTGGCAGCCATTGCAATTCCTCTGCAGTCTTTGGCGATATGTCCTTTTCTCCCACATTGAAAACAAGTAACTTCTGCTTTTCCCATTGGACATTCTCCAGAATAGTGTCCCCTTTGCTTGCACTTGAAACACGTAACATTTAGCTTGTTGCAAACTCCTGTATGCTTTCTACCACACGTTCTGCAATCAGGTATAGGCAGTCGAATAAGCCTTTGCTGAGTTGGGGCAGGTAGTCGATTACCCATCCTCTGGTTGTTTTTCTCTGGCCTTTTGAAATTTACTTTTCCCCGAGCTTGAAATCCCGGCCTTTTGTTGAAACGATTCTGAAATTTCCCTGGTCCTTTCTCTTTCTGAGCTGCTTCGTTTTCTCCTTCAATAATCATAGCCTTCTGAACAACAGCCGTATAAGTTGTCAATTCAAACACAGCTACCCTGCTACGAATCCATGGTTTCAGTCCTTGCTGAAATCTCTTGGCCCGCTTCTCATCCGTATCCACCTGCTCTGGAACAAACCTTGCCAATTCAGTAAACTTGGTTTCATAATCCGCAACCGATAAGTTGTCTTGTTTCAGCTCCAGGAACTTGATCTCCATCTGGTTCTTCATAAAACGAGGAAAATATTTCTCCAAGAAAAGATCAGTGAATCTGTTCCAGGTCACCACACCTTCTTCCAAAGCTTTCTTCGATTCCCACCAGTAATTAGCTTCACCTTTTAGAAAATAGCTAGCGAAATCTGTCTTCTGCTCTTCCTCAACCTTTACCAACGAAAAAGCCTTTTCCATCTCTTTCAGCCAAGCTCTCGCTTTTGTAGGATCTGTGGAACCCATAAATTCCGGTGGCTTCACCGACTGAAATTGCTTGAAAGTAGTCGTAGGTGCTGCTGGTGGTATTTGATGTCCTGGATGAGCGGCTTGCTGTAACATCTGTTGCTGGAACTGCTGTTGCTGCTGCTGCATTTGTTGTTGCATCATCAACATCTGCTGTTGCATGAGATTAAACATCTGATCCATCTGTTTATTATTGTTTTGGCCCTCGGTGTTTCCATTCGATGAGTCGGGCTGCGCTTTTCGCTTAGGTGCCATTTTTCTGATAAATAAATAATGGACCTTATTTAATAACAGTATATTAAACATATATTAAAACAGTCGATTCGAGAAAATAAAATAACTTATTAAATAACTGAATAGATAAAACAGTATGATAGTTTTAAATTTTTTTTTTTTTTTTTTTTTTACAACATGATCGTGAATAAAACTACATTTGTAAATATGCAATGGTACTGAAATAAATGTAAATGCTTAAATGACTGGAAATAAAATAAAGAAAATGTGCAAAAGATTATCTCATATATATATATAGGTAGAACACCAGCTACAGGTGTCAGTGCTTGATACAAAACCCTATGATATAACCATCGTACTGCTACTACTATCAGTCAGAGTCAGTAGCTACACTCATACAAACTAGTATACAATACTATGCTGCCTCTATCTACAAAATATACATAATACAACACTCATCGATCTGCTGGTCTCAAAATCCTGGTGGTACGTGGCTCAACTCCTCCTGCACTGCCTCTAGCACTGCCTCGGTAAGTCCCAATGCTCTGCGATATGCTGTCTCCGCACTAAGATCCTGCTGTCTCAAATCAGTAAGCTGCTGCGAACTAACCCGGTGAATATGATGTAGTCTCTCTCTCAGTATATAATCCGGTTGTAATGCTCTGACAAGACCATCTGTCTGTGTCTCATACAATCCAAGGATCTCTCTACACTGGTTCTGCCATCTAATCCTCTCCTCCCTCTCTGCCTGAAAGCGCTGGTAAGTCACGGTATGATGCTCATGAAGATCAGTGCTGGAACCTCGAGAAGGTAATGGTCCATCTACCACGATCTCATCCATAAACTCTGGCTGAGGAAACTGATACACTCCTGGAACAGGTGCATAAATGGCTAATGGGGCAGGAAATAAGACAGGCTGCTCCATAGGCGCATACACAGGCGGCTCTGCCTCTGGCTCCATCGGTGGCATCTCTGGAATCTCAACTGGTGGCATAGGAATCTGAGGCTCTAAATCCTCCCACTGCGGAAGATCAACCATATCAGGAATATCAAACATCGGAAACTCTAATGGTGGAATATCTGGTATCTCTGGCTCAAAATATGGAAAATAATCTGCAAAACCTGGTACCTCCGGGGGAAGTGGTATCTCTGGTGCTGGCTCAGGTGGCAATGGAGGTAATATCTGCTCTGACACTGGGGCTACTACCTGTGCATCCACTGGATCTGTCTCGGTCCTATCCGTAGATGATGATAAAGAAGCCATCTAATATACATAAAAATAATAACACAAAACTATCAAATCACAATCCTATAACTCATAACTTCTAATCACATAAACAAACAATCCTAACACTCTTACCCTCATCCTATCTTATTTTCCTATCTTATCTTAACCCTAACATTCTTGTTTTCCAAGGTCAATCCTAAGCTCTGATGCCAACTATAACACCCTCCAAATCCGGGGTATAGATTTGGGGCATTATTAACAACAATTACCAACTATACCTGCACAAGCGGAATATTAATATAATTATTACCCCGAACTATCACTACTCAGGATCTTTTAAGGGTTGAGGTTGGAAACAAGAATCATGCACTACACTTTATTACAAACCCAACTAAATAAAACCTGTCTCAAGAACTCTCTTCATTACAAAACTTTATTCTATCTACAGTTTCACTACGCAATCTTTTATTCAAACTACACAAAACTTTTATTCAACCCAACATCACTACTTATCCTGCTACACCTGATCTGGCAATTCAAAGCTCTCTTCGGGAATAGGAAGGAACACTCTTGGTATAAGAGGGTCCCGCTGCTTGACTCGCTTCTTGACTATGCGGGTCCTGATGGGTTTCATTCTCTACCTTAACTGTAAAACAATAGGAGTGACAATAAAAGAAATGAGCCAAAATTGCTCAACAAGCCTGCAACAATTTATATATATATATATTATAAAGAGAGAGAAATAAAGAGAAATAAATAAACCAATAAGCTGCTGGTTTGAACAACCATCTGTATCTGTATATGATAATAATTTGCCAATGATGGCGAGTGCCAAATGAACAAGACTGGAAACAAGAACCAACATATGCACTATAATCTGCTGATCAGTCAGAATATAGTGCGGATCTATACCCAACTGCATAGACCCAACCAACATAAGGAGTACTCAGGCAACTATGGCCTATTAATTAATGGTCTGGGAAAAACCCAGCCTTTATAGTAACCATCCAGTCCAAGGCTGAGCATCCGGAACAATCGGTATGCTATTGATATATCCCAACACCAGGATATACCAGAATATATAGGGTAAAGGAATTGAAATATGAACAGGGAATTCAATAAATTGGGTAAATCAAGAATTGAAATGAAATGGAACAAGTGATATAAATGGGTAACAGTGTATATGAACAATAATTATCAAAGAGAATTGATACGATAGAAAGGAAATATAAATCACTATTCTGAATTTAGAATAGGGGAAAAACTTGCCTTGCGCGTACTTAACCTGGTTTAACTTACTGCCTTCTGACCCTAGCTTGCTCTGCCTTGCTAACACTGAACAAATCATGGAAAGATAGGTGTTTAGATAATTTACTATATACGTGTATCTTGAATTGATATCACGCAACCTTATCAGTCTACCCATGCGTTTCTATCTGACTCGCATATATATATATATATATATATATATATATATATATATATTTACACAACACATTTATGCACATAATCACATATAACACGTAACACATAAAGCACATAATTAATTTCTAGATTTATAATTATTTTTAGAATCAATTCTAGGCTTATACCTGCATTACTAGTCTTATCTGATTTTATTATAATTTTTCGGGATTTATTCGGCTCAATTATATCCCTACTAGGACCTACAAACTATCAGTTATCAACAAACCACTCTTTTTCAGAATAAATTATAACTTACAACCATTTTTATTGGATTCGTCTCATTTTTCTGAGTCTAGGGGTCTTCGTTTCACTTAAATCGGACTAACGGTTGAATTGTTATGAATTAAACACTGATAATTCAATTTATTATTCAATATAGATAATTATTACAACCTTTTAAATCCTAAAATAATTTTTAAATAATTATTTAAGAAAAATCAAAGTCAAAAATAATTTTTTTATAATTTTTGGAGTTAAAATGAAGAAGTTACGGTTTATTGAAAATTATGTGATTAATTATCGAAATAATTAATCACCTTTTTAAATATTGAATAAATAAATAACTAATAAATAATTAATAATTGCCTATTGAATAATCTAAAATAATAAATCTCTAATTATCAGGATTAATCACAATTTATTATAATATTTATAACGTATCGATATTTATTCGATTAGATCGATTATTTACAAATAATCGATCGATTCTATTAACAGATACGCTATTTATCGAATATCTACTATGTGTTCGAATTATAATCTAACTCAACGATTAATTACTCGTATAAATACGAGCTACTCGCAATCCTCATATAATTATCGAACTTATTACATTATTACTGAAACTTATACGATTCGTTAATCAATTAATTATCGGTATTTAATTATACGATACAAATAATCACTACAATATTATTCGAATAACTATCGCTCGAATAATAATTCCCATTATCGAATTATTACTCGTAATATTAACTAATTAACAAATTATTAATCAGTTTAATCCTTATTTATTAATTAATTACCTAATTATTAATTAATTACCTAATTATTAATTAATTAGATAACTAATAAATAATTAGATAAATAATTAAATAATTAATTAAATAATTAAATTCGAATTTATAAATTAATAACATAATTTAGAAATTAATAATACTATTTTTCAGAATATAAAACTAATTTTTAATTAATTATTAGAATTTTTAAAATCTGATTTTGATTTACTAAAATATAAATAAATAATTAATAAATCAAAAACACAATTCAGGGAATTGGTTTCAGGTTTTGGGGATCAAACCCGGGTCGTTTCCGGGTTGCAAACCGGGTCGACCTCGGGTTATCGGGTCACGAAGAACAGCCGTCACCGTCCCAGAATCCGGCGACGGCGACGGGTTCCGGCGAGGCGAAAAACGAGCCTCCTGATCATCGTTTCTCCTCCTTTTTGACTCCGTTCGATTCCCTAGAGTTTTAGCCGTCGCCCCACAGCGTCACCACCATCAGAGAATCCCCCCTCCGCCATCTCCGACCACAAGTCGAAGTTCTCCGATGAACTTCATCGGAAAACCGAGTTCCTCCAAACGTTAACCAAATTTGACGAAACTGATGTCAATCGACTCCAAAATCAACGATCTAAACGACTCTAACAACCAAAACATCAAACAACACACAGAAAATCAAACCCGAATCCGCGATTAAAACCCGAAAATAACAACTTTCAATTCGATCAATCAAACGTTAAAAAGAATCACATAATTGAAAACTACAGATCATAAGCTTCAAAACGAATACTCACACGCTCGATTTGGACTCCGGAATCACGATCAAAATCGCCTTTGATCCTCCTGCTCTGTTCTTCACAAACCCTAACCCTAATTCCCTTTTCTGATTTTCTTTTTATTTTCTGATTTTTAAGTATAATTAACTGATTTAATTAATAATAATTCAGGTATTTATATTTATGAAAATAATACCCCTAAGTAAAATTAAGGGTCTAATTACACTCCTAATAAAAATATTTGGCCCCAATTTTTATAATTTTTGGGTATTAATAATGAATTTTTAAATATCCAATAAATACAAAATAAATACTAAAAATTCCCAAAAATTATGAAAAATACAAAAATACAAAGAAAAATGATATATGATAATTTGATAATCATATAAAAATAAGAATGTGATTTTTGTGGGGTTTTTGGTACCCGAAGGGGTCCGGAAAAGTCGTTTTTCGCGAAAAAGGTCAATTTGTAAAACGTCTAGGGGTTCAGAATAGCGATACGGTATAGGGCATTTTTGGCAAAATAGGGCCAATGATTTTGTTTGAAATACGGGCTTTTAAAACATAGTTTTGAGCTGTACAGGTTTTGATATAATATATATAACTGACGATAGAACGCTCAATAAATATCCAAAACACGTTTGGATCAAAACAACCAACACATAACACATAGCAGTTAGGGTTCAACGACTTAACACATTTAATCACATAATAATACACATAATTTATTATTATTATTATAATATAATACAAGCGTAATTCCTCGGTCGTTACAACAGGGGCTTTGGAGCATATATCTCCGACAGAAGATCCCTGTGATTCGAAATGACTTTGCTTAGAAGATCTTGTTTTAGAATTGATTGCTCCTCCTGAGTTGAGGAACTCTTCTCAGCAGCATGTCTCGCTCTTAACAACACTCTTTCATTAATCCTCTCCTCCTCTTCTTCCTGAATTTTATCTCCAAATTCATCGTAACCATAGTCAGCTGTTTGGAAAGCATCCTGAATTAAGTTCACAGCTGCAGCTACTTTTTCTTGCTCCACCCTTTTCTCCCCCTCAGTTGTGTTATCCTTCAGAGCTGAGGTTGATTGATCAGGAAAGAACAAGATAAGAATCTCTTGAGACAATGGTTCTGAAACAGACAGTTGCTTGCTGACTAGGGACTTTGGCTCAATACTGGTAAGAGCTATTTTAGTGGATACAGGGATTGACGCTTGCTTGCTAACGGAGATCTTTGGCTCAGTATTGGCAATTGCCTTTCCCTTCCCAGAATGAGTGAGAGATTTCTCCATGAATTCCTGTAAACTAGCAAATGATGCTTGTTGAAGTTCAAGTTATTTGGAAAGACGGGCAATCTGATGATCCCTGACAGATATTTCATTCTGGATATACTGATCCTTGAGAGCCAGTTGTTCTTTGAGATAACTGTCTTTAAATGCTAACTGCTCTTCAAGATAAGATTTTGTGACATACTGTGACATATCTTTAGGTGATGTTTGGGAGGTAGGTGTCTCACGGGTTTCTCGCAGTGTTTCACTCAATACTCTTTCACTCGGTTTAGAGACTGGTGTTTCACTCACCCTCACAGATACACTCTGCTCAAAGCTCTGAGATCGAGATGTACCTGCAAAAAACACTGGAGCCATACTTGAGAAGGTCAGCAGTGTGCAATGGGAATTCGCGAGTCCCGATCCTCGTTCAAGATAAGTTGCCTGTCATCATGAGATGACTGTTCCAGATTTGGAATCTCTGGGAGGATCAATGAGGCTGTCATATGTGGCATCTGTTCCTCAGTTTCCTCTAGTGTCGGTAAAGACACTTTTCTCTTAGACTCACCAGTTGAATCTGGTTCATTGCCAATGAGTTGCTGATCCGCACCTATGTCGGATCCCCTATCCGCAGATGCATCCAGGTTTATTAATCCTGGGGAGGTAAGTGTTGTGCTAGATGTGGCAGCGATTACAACACTTTCTCTTAATACCTGTGAAGGCAGTTGATCCATTGAAGGACCTTGAACAAGATATTCTAACAGTAAAATGGTTGAATACACTATTTCCATCAATACTTCCTCACCAAAAAGAACTCTTCTAATCGACTCATTTAACGCTTCAAGAGCTTGAATATTGGAGAGGGTGTTTGACTAATTACAGGATGCTGTGGCCGACGGGCGAATTTTAATAGAACCACCTTGTTGAGAAGATGGTTCTAGTAACTGTTTATCTGCCTTTTCAGCCATTGTATCCTTTTGAGAAGATACATGAGAGGTTACAGTTGTCTCAGTGGGGATACTGCTTTGCTTTATTAGAGACAGAGCTGTGGGTTCACTCAAAGTACCTTCCTTATTTGTTGTATCGTGTGCAGTTTCTCCCTCTATATCCATAGGATCCTTATACACCAGGGTTTTAGCTAAGAGAGTTTGAGATGTATGTATTGGCTCTAGAGGGTGGTTATGAATTTGCAGGAAAACAAATTCACTGCCTCCTGATTGTAATTGCTCGTGAGCAAGTTGTTTGCAAAATTCAGCAATATTGAGTGAATTTATATCTATTAGATCATCAAAAGTAGTGCTCATAGAAGATTCATTCATACCTGTGAAGTCTGGTCTGTAAACATTAGTTTCTGATTGATGTGACTCAACTTCGGTTTGTTGTTCAACAGCTTCAGGTTGAGAAACCTTTTCTGGTTGTTCAGCAACTACAGGTTCTTGATCAATGTTCATTGGTTGAGCATCAAGAACTGTCTGAGGATTCATTTCTTGGTCAGCTTCTGCTCCTTCAGCATCCTCATTCACAGTAGTAGGGGCTTGATCCTCAGGGACTTGAGCTTCTTCAGACTTAGAGGCAAATGCTTCAGCAATGGAGTCAAATAATTCTTGCATGAATTCCATCACGAAGATGTCGTTGTTGTTAGGATAAAGATTCTTTCTTATCAGGGTAGAAACCAGTTTGGAGGTCAGTTCTGCAGATGGTTCCATGTCCTCACTGTGAACTGCTTCTTTCTGAGCTTCTGTCAGCTTGCCATTTAGAACAATTTGAAGAAATCTGACATAGAGAATGTGAGATTGATGTTGAGCCTGATTCTCCAGAATTTCTCTCATAATCATTTTCCCAAAGTTGATCCGTAGATTACTAGCAACAACTACACCAACAACCTTCATGAATTGAGTGATTCCATGAAATCCAACAGTCTTGAGAGACATACAGAAGGATAGGAGAATAAGTTCCAAGGTTTTGTCAGATGGCTCTGGTTGAAGTGTTTGGGAAATATGTTATTTGGCAAATTGCTGTGGATGTCTCTGAAGAAAGTGATCAGTTCCTCTTCACCTGGTGCTTGTTCAAAATCATCCCGAGGAAATTGTAAATGTTCATTAAGATCATCCTCAGTGATTTGTATTGTTTCATCACCGATGAGGAATGAGAATCCTACCCTGTGTTCATCTGCTATATCTTGTGATGTGCTGTGAATATGTCTGAGGTGCTCAACATTCAGTGGGACATTAGTAATCAAGGCATAACGCACAATCAAATGCTCGTTTAAAAAATGAATCCATTTTTCAAATTTCACCTAACTGAGTTGGATCGCGTTTTATAATCGAGACAAAATTTATTTTTAAAATCTGAATATTATCCCCCATGATTTTTGAAAAAAATGAGAATAAAATATCGATTTCAAAACAAATTAATTGTGCACAAAAATTAATGCAATTAACTAATATCGAACACACAAAATATAAAGTAATAATCAATTACTAAAGATCCCTAAGAGAACCAAATAACTAAATCAATTAATTAATGGATTAAAAAGGTACTAACCAAATAATGCCTTAACTCGAGAGAGCACAATCATGGATCTTGAATTTTAACCAGTGAAATTGCTTGATTTTTCAGTCAAAAGAAAGATCTTCTTGTGGGTAACAAGAATCTGTGGTCCAAACTAAATTTTGGCAGAGCTTGGGTACGTTTTTTAATAAAAAAATTGTGTTCTCTTCCTACTTGTTGTTCATACGGCTGTGTATGTATAGATGAATAAAAATTGGTGATGGGAATGTATATATACACATCACTGAAAAACAAACAATACAACACAAACAGAAATACAAACAAGTGCTAACCTGCGACTAATGAATTTGAACGTCGTAGGTTATACACCCTAGCTGAACTAAGCCTCAACCTGGAACTAGGAGATTTGCATGTCGCAGGTGTCTGTTTGTAATTGCTGCAACTTATCAACCTGCGACTAGTTATAAATACGTCGCAGGTTGGATACAAGAAGTATTCCAAGTATCAACCTATGACTAACAAATTGAACGTCGCAGGTTGATGCCTAGAAATACTCCAAGTCACAACCTGCGACTAGTAACTTGTATGTCGCAGGTTGAGTACTAAATATAGTTCAAGTGTCAACCTACGACTAGCAAAATGAATGTCGCAAGTTGGCAGTTAAAACTATTTTTAGATTTCACATTTCCTTATTTTTAGATTTTATCAAAATTCTTCTTTTCAGAAAAATATTTAATAAAATCAAAATAAATAATGTGCTGCTATAAAAATATCAATAAAATGATTTTTTTTAAATATTAAATGATCTAAAATCCATTTTATTGAATATTCATAATTTTATTCATAATGCTACAATTATTATCATTTATTTGATAAAACTGCATTTTTATGAATTAAATTATGCTTCAATAAATCACAATTTTGATTTATCACTATTGAATCTTTTATCATTGAATTGATAAATTCTCAAATAGTTAAACCAAAATTATGCTGCACTTTATCAGTATGAGTGTTTTTAAATATTTATCTACTAGATACAATCACACAAATATTTGAAATACGAGAAGTAAATAATGACACATAAATCCACATGTCCTTAGAATATTGACATTAAATAACAGGTGAATTTATTTGAGACAAATTGTAGTTAATGATTTCTAAATTTTTAATTAAAAAGATTTAACATTCCAAGTTCACTAACCAACTTAGAGAAAGTGTTTTCATCAAGTGGTTTTGTGAATATGTCTGCAATTTGATCCTCTATGGGTACAAAATGTAATTCCACAGTGCCATTTGTGACATGCTCTCTGATAAAGTGATAACTGATATCAATATACTTTGTTCTTGAGTGCTGAACTGGGTTGTTTGAGATTGCTATTGCACTTGTATTGTCATAGAATATTGGAATCTTAGATACCAATAGACCATAATCTCGGAGTTGGTTCCTCATCCACAAGATTTGGATACAACAACTTCCAGTAGCTATGTATTCAGCTTCAGCAGTTGATGTGGATACCGAATGCTACTTCTTGCTATGCCAGGATACCAATCTTCTTCCAAGAATTTGACAGCTTCCTGAGGTACTTTTCCGGTCAATCTTACAACCTGCAAAATCTAAATCTGTATAGCCAACTAGGTTAAAACCTGTACCTTTAGGGTACCAAATACCAAGATTTAGAGTTCCCTTAAGATACCTAAATATTCTTTTAACAGCAATAAGATGAGACTCTTTTGGGTCAACTTGAAATCTAGCACATAAGCATGTTGCAAACATAATATCTGGCCTACTTGCTGTGAGATAAAGTAATGAGCCTATCATACCTCTATAGCTTGTGATGTCAGCTTTCTTACCAGTTTTGTCCTGATCAAGCTTAGTGGCTGTTGGCATTGGAGTTTTTTCTGGAGTTGAATCTTCCAGATTGTACTTCTTGAGAAGTTTTCTGATATACTTAGATTGACAAATGAATATACCATCTTTCCTTTGACTCACTTGTAATCCAAGAAAGTTGTTCAACTCTCCCATCATGCCCATTTCATACTTACACTGTATTAGCTTAGAAAATCTCTTACAAAGATCATCATTAGTAGAACCAAATATAATGTCGTCAACATATATTTGAACTAATATCATATCATATTTATACATTTTATGAAACAGAGTTTTATCTATAACACCTCTAGTAAAACCATTTTCAAGTAAAAATTCAGAGAGAGTGTCATACCATGTCCTTGGAGCTTGCTTAAGGCCATAGAGAGCTTTGAATAGAAAGTATACAAAATCAGCCATATTTGGATCTTCAAAACCTGGAGGTTGTTCCACATACACTTCTTCTTCTAGCTCCCCATTTAGGAATGCACTCTTCACATCCATTTGATAAATTTTGAAATCTGAATGTGCTGTGAATGCCAAAAACATCTAATTGCCTCAAGTCTAGCTACTGGTGCATAGGTTTCATCATAATCTATACCCTCTTCTTGAGAGTAACCTTTAGCTACCAATCTGGCCTTGTTTCTTGTTACAATGCCATCTTCATCTAACTTGTTCCTGAAAACCCATTTAGTGCCTATCACTGACTTGTCCTTTGGTCGGGGTACCAACTTCCATACCTTCTGCCTCTCAAACTGATTGAGTTCTTCTTGCATAGCAATAACCCATTCTGGATCTTCAAGTGCCTCATCTACTTTCTTAGGTTCCATTTCTAAAAGAAACCCTGAAAAGTGGCATTCATTCTGTGTGGCATGTCTAGTTCTTACTCTTGTGTCAGGATCACCAATAATTAGTTCAAAGGGATGGTCTATATTCCAAACTCTTTGTCGAGGCATATAAGATCTTGATGTTTCCCCTTGTTCAGCATGATGTTGAATGTGAACTGTAGATCCTCTTCCTGCTCCCCCTGAGTTGCTGTCACCATGACTTGATGATTCTGATCTTTGTGTAGTAGTTCTTGAAGGTGTTCCTGTATGATTATAATAATCATTGTTTACACCATTTGATCCAAAATCAGCATTGGCATGTATTGTAGGTATAGCTCTAGCAATCTCAGGTTCTTCTATTTCCAAAGGATCATCTGACAGATTTTCAAATTCTAGAGATTCTGAATCCTTTTCAAATTCTAGAAATTAAGGCTTTCAATCACCTTCTGATCAGTAATTATATAAACCCTATAAGTTTTAGATTCCAGAGAATAGCCAAGAAATATGCCTTCTTCTGCTTTAGCATCAAACTTTCCCAGATGCTCATTTCTTTCCTTCAGCACAAAACATTTAGCACCAAACACATGAAAGTATTTCAGTGTTGGTTTCTTGTCAGCCATAATCTCATAAGGAATCTTATTATGATCTTTATTGATCAATGTACGATTTTGAGTGTAACATGCTGTGTTCACAGTTTCAGCCCAGAAGTAGGTAGGAAGCCTTGATTCACTTAGCATAGTCCTTGCTGCTTCAACCAAGGTTCAATTCTTCCTTTCTACTACTCCATTTTGTTGTGGAGTCTTTGGGGCTGAGTACTGTCTCCAAATACCTTTCTCTGTACATAATTTATTTAGAAATGCATTTTTGAATTATGTCCCATTATCTGATCTGATCTTCCTGACAGGTAGTTTCGCTTCCATCTCAATCTTCTTTATATGATCTACTATCAACTGAGGTGCTTCATAATTTTATTGCAAAAACAACACCCATGTGCACTTGGAGTAATCATCGACTATCACTAAAGCATATCTTTTCCTTGATAGTGACAACACATTCACTGGACCAAATAAATCCATGTGAATTAACTGAAGAGGTTCAGTTATGCTTGTCATTTGCTTGCTTCTGTATGATGCTTTCTTTGATTTCCCTTTTTCACATGCTTCACAGAGTCCTTCTTGATAGAATTCCATATGTGGTAGTCCTCTTACCAATTCTCTCTTAACCATAGAGTTCATTGTCTTGAATTTTAAGTGCGAGAGCTTCTTGTGCCATAGCCAACTTTGTTATGATAAAGCTTTGATGTAGAAACATCTCATTACTCCATCACAGGTAGACTTAAGTTAGCTACGAACAAGTTACCTTTTCTTACTCCCTGTAGAGCAAGCTTCTCATCTTTCCTGTGAGTGATCAAACATCTTTTTGGCCTGAAATCAACATTGTATCCTTTGTCACAAAACTGACTGACGCTCAGAAGATTATGCTTCAATCCTTCCACAAGAGAGATGTTTTCAATGATGACATTACCAATCTCCAAATTGCCATATCCCTTAGTAAATCCTTTGTTGTCATCTCCAAAGGTAACTATAGGGCCAGCTTTCTCAGTGACACCTGTGAGCAGGGACTTTTTTCCGGTCATGTGCCTAGAACAACCACTATCTAGAATCCACATGATCTTTTCCTTTCTTACCATACCCTGTAAACACAGATTGATTAAGAAGACTTTGGTACCCAAGTTTTCTTGGGTCTTGAAGGCTTAGGGGTAGAAATATGATCAACAAATGAAACCTTGACAGGCTTAGCTTTCACTTTGACTGAATCCTTCTCAGTTCCAGTCTCATCAGAGTTGTTAGACTTAGAGATAGGAGGTACTACAGTCTTAGCCTGTGTGTGCTCATTACTCATGCTTGTCTTAGTGTCAGTGCAAGTGCTAGCACTTGCATGAAAAGCTTTGAAATATTTAGACATGGTAACAAATGCACATGGCATACATCCAGCTGTGCCATAGGGCTCACGAAACTAAGTATGTTAGGCATGACAGGCATACTAGAAGTTGTTGCAGATTCTACTTTAACTTTTCTGCATGCATGTGTAAGGTGTGCAACAGAATTGCAATTATTACATAACTTTCTAGATGCAGATGAGGAAGATGCAAAATCAGATTTCTTGTTAATACCTACTTTACCATTCCTGTTTTTCTTAGCTTTAACCTTAGCACTCTCACCAGTTTTAGAATTAACTATTAGATCTAGTTTCTTAAGTGTGTCAGGTTCTTTCCTATTCATCTTATCACCTAGGTTAACTATGGATTAAGGTTTACTAACTAGAGCCTTAGGAGTCTTAGGGGATTCCTCTACTTTCTCTCTATCTTCAGCAATCAATTCCTTATTGATTAGCAAACTTACTTCATCCAAAAGTTCTGAAACAGACTCAGTGAACAACGGAGATATAGCATCCTTAATAACATATGGAACCTTTTCTGATACAAACATGTTTATCTCAGATGCACCACTATGTTTCTTACTGTTCAGCTTAGAATAGTCAAGTCTTATTGAAGTCTTAGATTTAAATCTTTGACTATCTATTATCAACTTCTGAGTCAAAGCTGCATTCTTAAACGCTTGTAACTTCTTTTCTGGGTCAGCAATTTGGGTTCTAAGAATGGCATATATGTCTGCATTGCACTTAACCTTATTCTCTAGATATTCATTTTTTTATTTAAGGTCTTCTAAGCCAAGTACAAGCAATTCTAGTTCTTCATTCCTAGAGATTAAACTTTTAGCTTCAAGAACTAACTTATCATTCTCAAGTTTATATGCAAGCATGCTTGTATGAACATTATACAATTCTAAAGTAAGTTCATGCACAATAGATTTGTATTCAGACACAAACATATCTATAGTGGTAAGTTCAAGAACCTAAGATGATTGTGATGATTCCTCTTCAGAGTCTACCATAAGAGCCAGATTTACATACTCTTCCTCTTCATCCGAATCATTATCATCCCAGCTTTTCCCTTCAGCAATGTATGCTCTTCCCTTTTCCTTAACCACATAAGCATTCAGCTTCTGTTTCATTTTCTCATTCTTCCTTTTCAGATCTTCATAAGTTTCCTTCTTTTCATATGAATCATTTATTTTTGCTGCCTTGGCCGTTCTGCAATCAGATGCAAAATGCCCTAACTCATTGCAGTTGTAACATCTTGTTTTGCTCTTGTCTACCCAACTTGACTTGTAGCCTCCTCTGGAGCTTGACTCTGATGAGTAGCTTCCTTTCTGAAATCTCCCTGATGAACCCCTTGGTTTATAGTTGGGCTTCCTTCTGAATCTAACATGACTAAATTTTGCATCCATGTATGCTATAGATTTGTCCAAGCTGCGATTGATCACTCAACTTGCGACTAGTAGTACAACCTGCGACTTATAGATCAACCTGTAACTAGTATTTGCTTTAGAGAAATTTTCTTGTCTCTAATAGTTGTATCAACTCTAATTTTCTTTGTGTTCTGAATTAAATCTCTTCTGTATTTTTTGATTTTTAGTGCACTGGTCTGGTTCACAAACAACTAACATGAGTTGATATAATTCAGTTCCTTTTGCACTGTAAAGCTGATACATCTTTGAAAGTTATTTCTAGCTGTAGACACTGAACCCCTGATCTTCAACACTCTAAATCAAACCATGTAAACATTTATGGAAGTCCTTTGATGTCTTATTCTTCATGGAGGCTTGAATATGTTAGTGAACTTCTTCCCATGACCTGAGTGTAGACTTAGAGGGTCATTTGCATCTTTTGATTCTTTGTATGTATCATGTCTTCATCTCTAGGATTCCTGTGCTTCACATTTTAATATTGTTTATCTATTTATGTTTTCATGTTGAGTTATAATTCCTCGATTACATGTTACATTACATTATGCTTTACATTAATGTCATAAATGATTATCCTATAATTTTTTTTAAATATGGGCAATCTTATGGTAATACAGAGTACTTTATGTCATACTTGTTTGCATTTTAACTTTCTTTTACTTGAATTTAGTTATATTTAGTTGCATTGTTGGTGTTGTGCAAGACATGAATATACAATAACAAGACTAAGTCACATTGACAATCCTAAGATTTAGTTGTTTGATAATCAATTTTGTATTGTATTACTTGAGTCTATGAAAAGGTTAGAAGATTAGACTGGAGTATTTTTCTGTAAATAAATTCAAGCTAAGGAATAAACTCTGGAAGAAGATCAAACCATGATCATGCCTCACAGAAAAGTGAAGAAGCTTATAGTTGAATAAAACCGTTTTATGAAAAATGTTCTAAGTCAAGATATCGAAAAGTCACAGATCAAACAATATCGAGAAGTCATTCGAGAAGTCCAGAATGACTTATTGAGAAGGCCAAAATGTCATATAGAGAAGTCTCAGAAATATCGACAAGTCAAATAAAGATGTGAAGATGGAGATATCGACAAGTCATTTTAACATGTATAGAACTCTGAGATATTGACAAGTCAAATGAAGATGTGAAAAATGGGAGATATCGACAAGTCAATTTCTCATTAGAGATCTCAGAGATATCGACAAGTCAAAATGTATATAGAGATCTCAGAGACCTCGACAAGTCAATTCTACATGTAGAGATCTCAGACATCTCGACAAGTCATTTTACATGCAAAAATCAAGAGACCTCGGCAAGTCAAATATACCTATAGAGAACTAAGAGATCTCGATAAATCATTATACTTATCGATATGTCACTTCTCTATAGAACAAACTGGAGATCTCGAGATGCCTCTCAAATACAGAATGTATACAAGTTAAATATTCAAGATTATCAGTCAACAAATGATCTATAAACTAGATTGAAAAGTTTACAAAGTAGCTGGGGAGAATACAAGATCAAGGGCCAAGATTAACTAGATAAAGGATGGTCACAGACCTGCAAGATTCTGCACAGATTTGCTAAGCTAGAAATGGAAATAGAAAAAGGTTTCTTTAGATAATAGTTTAGTGCATTTTAGTGCAAGTTTTGTAAACCCGTGCTGCTAGTGTATAAAGCATGTACCGGTCCTTAAATTAGGAGTAACAGACAAATTCAAATATTCTTGTATTATCCCAAGGAAGAAGCTGAGTTCTTATATTTTTAGGAACACATAATCTGTAGGAAGACAACCTTAATTAATTCAAATTGAGTGAGTTTTGAAATATTGTGCTTCTTATTTTATTTCTCCCGACACAATATCTATGCAACTTAGAAACTGTTTTGTTCACCAAATAACCAAATTATTTAAAAATGCTAATTATCCAAAGAAACACATTTACCCCCTATGTGGTGTACTCAATATCTAATAAGTGGAATCACATCAAAATATGAAAGTAAATAGATAAAGATCTTGGAAGTATGAGTGCGCAAAAGATAAGCAGTATCAAGATACCAGCCTTTGATAAAATCAACTATACACTTTGGAAAAAGAAGATGATGCTCTTCATAAGGATGGCCAACCCAATTGTTGAGTGGCATTTATGACACTTTATTATGCTCTAATACGCTTTGAATTGACGCGTTTGTACTCAAGTTGATAAGTGTTTTAACGTGTTTTCTAGTATTTTTGCATTTTAGGCATTATCTAGGTAATCAGGTGAATTAGCATTGTTTTGGTGCTAATTTGGTGTAAAGGTGGTATTGGAATAAAAGCTCGTTGAAGCCGACTCGAAGCTGCAAGGAAAATGGAGAAAATAATTTCTGGTAGAAGCCCAGCGCGCCCGCGCTGATCAAGCACGAGGCTGCGCCCGAAGATAGAAAGCCAGCGGGCCCGCGCTAGTCGGAATGATAGATTCCTGTTTCTACTTGGTTTCTGAGAGAAAGAATTATACACTGCATGGGGCTGCTATATAAACATCTTTAGGTCGTTTTTAATAAGAAATCAATCAATATCAAGCTAGAGACATATCAAGGAGAACCGGGAGAAGACCATATTAGCACGATTCAACGAAGACGAAGAAGATCTTGTTTTACTTGTGAATCTTTATTTTAAATTGTATTTGGATGCTAGTTTTTTTACTTGTGAACCTTACTCTTGTTTCGTACTTGGTTTTATTTATTTTTTATAAAGACTACGTTTTTTATATCATGTTTTCATTGGAACCCACGTTGATGATGAGTCCGATTATGGGATAATCGTTATCGTGGGGTTCTAGCGGATTTATTTAAGGATTTCTTTAGTTAAATTGTTTGATGCCTTAGTATGTGGTGATTGTATGATATCCTAGTATTGGTTGTGCGTATTCGTCTTATGAGCGTCACAAACTTATAAGATAGTGTGTTAATTTTTAATGAAGCGAAAGTCAATTTAAGGATTTAGAACTTGCCATGCTAGCATAGATTCATATAATTATTATGCATGATGTGTAGGTAATTTTAACCATCTTACTTGCCCTATGTAATTAAGATAGATAACTTGTGCTTAAACCGTTATGTTGGTAAATTCTATAGACATATAGGGTCTCAATATAATTGGTGTATATTCAGCTTCTATCTCTTTTGTAGATGTCTGGTAGTTTGGTACTCGTGCAACGAAAGTTGGCGTTTATCAGTTTCGTATTATCTGATTAGTGTCATCACCATTGCGTGCTAAGGTTAAGAACAATAAGGCTATTGAATGAAGTATTTAATGAAGTTAGAATCCCATGTTTGTCATATATATTAATTCAATCAATCTTAATCTCGTAGTTATAATTATTAGCTTAATTCTTAGTTATAAACAACCTCAATTTGTTATCATCTTAGCATTGAATAATAACCATACATTGTTGCTTAAGTGCGTGGATTAATTAGTTAACCAATACAGTCTCTGTGGGAATGAACTAGAAAAGATTCTATACTACTTGCGAACTCGTATACTTGGGTGTATTATTAGCGCGTGTTTAGCGACTAACAAGTTTTTGGCGCCGCTGCCGGGGACTGCAGTGTTAATTTGTAGTTTATGTGCTTTCCATCAGTGGTCATTAAAGTTCATTGACTCAGACATTGTTACTTATCTGCTTCCTTGTCTTATTTCAAGTACTCTAGTGAGGGTGTATGCATACGCGTTCGCGTACTCGTAAGAGAACACTGGATAAAGCCAAGGAAGATGTTATGGTAGTTTGTAAGGAAGTTTTCGAGGAAGAAAAGAAGGTAGAAGAAGAAGAGAAAGTTGAAGAACCAGCTTTAGTAGAGATGGGTGATCAAGCGGAAAATCCTAAGGCTTTGATGAACTATTCTCAGCCTAAGATTAATGACATTTAGTCAAGCATCATCAGACCAGCCATCAGGGCTAACACTTTTGAGATCAAGTCAAGTACAATTCAGATGATACAGAACTCTGTTCAGTTTGGGGGATCTCCTACTGAAGACCCCAACATGCACATCAGGGATTTCATCGAGATCTACGACACTTTCAAGTTCAATGATGGGACTAAAGATGTTACCAAGCTACGCCTCTTCCCATTCTCTCTGAGGGACAAGGCCAAGTGCTGGTTACACTCTCTGCCAGCAGGATCTATCACCACTTGGGAGGATCTTGCGCAAAAGTTTCTAACAAAATTCTTCCCCCTAGTGAAGACTGCTGCAATCAGGAATGCTCTTACCCAGTTTGCTCAGCATCTCTGTGTGAGGCTTGGGATCGATATAAGGAGATTCTAAGGAAGTGCCCACACCATGGCATGCCTGATTGGATTATTATCAACTATTTCTACAATGGATTGGGTGCTACTTTTAGACCCATGCTTGATGCAGCATCAGGAGGAGCCTTGTGGGCTAAGAGCTACGATAAAGCTTATGAACTTATTGAACTGATGGCTGCTAATGAGTACCAGAATCCGTCCCAGAGACTTACTCAAGGAAAAGTCGCAGGAATTCTGGAGTTGGACGCGGCAACTGCTATCGCTGCCCAACTTAAGACTTTGACGATGAAGGTGGACACTTTGGCTAATTACGGAGTTAATCAAATCACTAGTGTCTGTGAGCTTTGTGCTGGTGCCTATTAGACTGATCAGTGCGTAATTTCTAGTGAATCAGCTCAATTCGTGAGCAACTTCTAGCGATCGCAGCAACCAGTGCGAGCCACCTACCATCCCAATAACCACAATCATCCTAATTTCAACTGGAGCAACACTCAGAATGCGGTTCAACAGCCTTATCAGCAATATCCAGCTAAGCAGTACAACCCCCCTGGTTTTCAGCAACCACAATATGCACCCAGACAACAACTCCAGCTACAACAAGCCAATGAAAAATCTGAATTAGAGGAGTTGAAGCTTATGTGCAAGAGTCAAGCCATTTCTATCAAGATATTGGAAAATCAAATTGGGCAAATTGCCAATGCCTTGTTAAATCATCAGTCTGGTAGACTACCTAGTGACACCGAAGTGCCAGGAAAGAGGGAAGCTAAGGAGCAGGTAAAGGAAATCACTTTAAGGTCTGGAAAGGTGGTGAAACCCGAACAAACTCAAGAGTTGACTGAAGAAGTTGGGGCTGAGAAAGAAGTAGAGCAACAGGATGAAGAAGTGGAACCAAGGAAGACTACTGTTGAGCACACTCCGCCTGAGGGTAATACATGGGGAAAACAGATCTATCCTCTACCGCCTTTTCCTAAGCGGCTACAGAAGAAAAAGCTGGACAAACAATTTGAGAAGTTTTTGGAGGTGTTCAAGAAACTTCATATCAACATACCTTTCACCGAGGCTCTTGAGCAGATGCCTAGTTATGCAAAGTTTATGAAAGGTATTCTCTCTCGGAAGGTGAAGCTCGATGATTTAGAGATTGTTGCTCTCACGGAGGAATGCAGTGCTGTGCTGCAACAGAAGTTGCCTCCGAAGCTTAAGGACCCAGGAAGCTTCACTATTCTATGTACTATTGGAAAGGTGTCTTTTGACCGATGCTTATGTGACTTGGGAGCTAGTATCAATCCGATGCCTTTGTCAATCTTCAAGCAGTTGGACTTACCTGATCCCAAACCGACTTATATGACCTTGCAGTTAGCCGACCGTTCTATTACATATCCACAAGGTATTGTGGATGATGTCTTGGTCAAGGTTGATAAACTCATCTTCCCTGCTGATTTCGTAATTCTTGATTTCGAGGAGGATAAGAAGATCCCCATAATCTTGGGAAGACCTTTCTTGGCAACTGGCCGAACCTTGATAGATGTGCAGAAGGGTGAGCTCACAATGTGAGTTTTGGATCAAGATGTTACTTTTAATGTGTTCAACGCTATGAAATTTCCAACTGATAATGAGGAGTGCTTAAAAGTGGAGTTGGTTGATTCGGTGGTCACATCAAAACTTGACCAATTGCTAAGGTCTGATGCCTTAGAAAAAGCCTTGTTGGGACATTCAAATAGTGAAGATGATGAAGGTGAAGAACATTTGCAATATTTAAATGCTTCTCTCTGGAAGAGGAAGATTGATATGCCTTTTGAATCTCTTGGAATGGAGTAATTTAATAAAGCTCCTAAACGCCTCAAGCCATCTATTGAGGAAGCTCCCACTCTTGAGCTTAAGCCTTTACCTGAGCATTTGAGGTATGTATTTTTAGGTGATGCATCTACTCTGCCTATTATTATTGCATTTGAGGAAAAGATTTTGAGGATTCTGAGATAGTTCAAATCGGCAATTGGATGGACTATAGCAAATATCAAGGGAATCAGCCCTTCATACTGCATGCATAAAATTCTGCTAGAGGAAGGTAGCAAGCCTACGGTCGAGCAGCAAAGAAGACTTAATCCAATCATGAAAGAAGTAGTGAAGAAAGAAATTCTTAAGTGGCTAGATGCAGAGATCATCTACCCTATTTCTGACAGCTCATGGGTAAGCCCGATTCAATGTGTGCCAAAGAAAGGTGGAATTACTGTGGAAGCAAATGAGAAGAATGAGCTTATTCCTACTAGAATAGTCACGGGGTGGAGAGTTTGCATGGATTATAGGAAGCTAAACAAAGCCACTAGGAATGATCACTTCCCTTTGCCTTTTATTAATCAGATGCTCGACAGGTTGGCTGGTCATGAGTATTATTATCTTCTGGATGGTTACTCGGTTACAATCAGATTTGTATCGCTCTAGAAGATCAGGAGAAAACTACCTTGACTTGTCCATTTGGTACTTTCGCCTTCAGACGAGTTTCTTTTGGTCTTTGTGGTGCACCAGCCACATTTCAGAGATGTATGATGGCCATCATTTCTGACATGATTGGCCAGAATGTGGAGGTGTTCATGGACGACTTCTCAGTCTTTGGCGATTCTTTTGATGAATGCTTGAAAAATCTTAGACGTGTTCTCAAGAGGTGTGTTGAGACCAATCTGGTTCTCAATTGGGAGAAATGTCACTTTATGGTGCGACATGGCATTATTCTCGGGCATAAAGTTTCTGGTAAGGGTCTTGAGGTGGATAAGGGTAATAACCCCAAAATTTTGGACTTTTTGTAACCCTTATGAATAGTGATTTTGCTGATTATGCTGAATAAGAAAACTTTTCATGCCTCACCTTGTAGAGGTTCTTTCATTGTTATTCTGAGATCTTATTAGTACTCTATATGGTATATAAGTGTATGTAAAGATCGTCAGAATCTAAATTCGAACACTTTGATTTTTCCCGAAAAATCCACCAAATACAGAAAGAATTGAGTATGAGGTAACAAGATAAAAAGGATTTAAATTCAAGGATTATAAGAGAGGATCATAAAAGGAATATAATGTATTGAGAAAGGTTAAGGGAACCCAAGTAATAAGATCCCGGGTATGATCCCTCAAATGATAAACGAAAACGAAAGTTAAGCGAACCGTATAACAGATCAACGATCATTAGCCAAGTAATTAGGAGTTAATAAAAGAGGTTAGTGATGATGATGTCATCATACCAACAAGAAGAAGATAAGTGGGGGAAGATGACATAAGAGGATGACATAAGCATGACACAATGGGAAGGAATTGTTGGTTGATTATAAGCCACACAAATTTTACCATGGTAAAAGATTAATTAACAACAAAAACAAAGCCACCAAGACAAAACAAATCAAAAACACAAAACACAAGTTGACTTTCACTTTCAAGAACATCAAGCTCTCGGCCTTCCTTCCATTTCAAGGAGAAAAAAATCCAAAACCAAGATCCAAGCTTTGTTAAATCATGAGGTAATTATCCAAGGTTCCTTATACATAAATATAGATATCCTATGAATCTAAGCTTCCAATTCCTCCACAATATCTTCCAATAATTAATGGAAGAAGAGAGTGAATAGTGTTTTTCAAGAACAAGAAATTTTGATCTCGTGTTTTTGTTTAGATAAAGCTTTAGTAAGGATTTTCCAAGGTTGTTTCAAGCTCATTAGTTACTCCTACTCTCAAGGAAGGTATAATCTCTTAACCTAGCATTATTATTGAATGTTAAGAGCTTGTTATGAGTAGTATAGTTCATGAGAAGCATGGTTATTGAATATTTAGAGATTGGTTGGTTTTGTAATGTTTTTGGAGTTGTAAATCTTGATTATTAGTTAATGAACTTAAGTATAAGCTTTTAGTTCATGATTGAGAAGTAGTATAAATTGGAAATCTTGAGATGTTGGGGCTGTTGTAGTAGTGTATGGATGGAGTTTGGTTGTAATAATGATTGTGGATTGATTTGGAGTAGTATAAAATTTGGTAATCGCGTAAACATAGCCGTCGTAATGCCCAATTTACTTTAGACTGTTTTTGTCCTTAACATCAGGACCCGTGAACTCACTGTTAGGTTTTGACCATTGCCTTGATTAGATAGTTCATGTTACGAGCTTCGTTTTGATATGTGGTTCGCTTGAATTCGATGTACGGTTTAGGAGAAACAACGGTTTTAAGTAACGGCGTTTCGCGAACGAACCATTACCCCTCGCCTTACTTTGAAACCTTGGTTAAGGCCCTTAAATGACTAATTGGAGTATGAAACAATTATGTAAAGTGAATTAGGAAGTTGGTAGAGTACTCGCGAAAGAATTGCATTAAAATTCTTAATGGTTAATTTATTAAAAATGGTGGAGCCAAGGGTACTCGAACGACTTATGTGATTCGTTAAGCGTAGAAGTGATCATAAGCAAACGTTAGGGTTCAATTGGTTAAAGTCTAGTTTCTTAAGCGACCGTGGTTTAATTCCGACTTATGTTGTTGTTCATAGGTTATCGGACCCACTCTAAGCTTAAGTCTAACCGGGAACACTCAGGCAAGTTTTCTACCCATTATACTGTTGTTGTGATGTAAATATATGTATATGCATTATCTTGTGATAAGTGCATGATTATTATTAGCAAATTTTGCGATATATTGGAGCATGCTGATATGGTATATATGCATGTCTGTTTCGTAATCTTGATATCTAATTGTTGATTCAAATGCTTATAAGTTGCATAATACCTATGCTAGAGATAAGCAGTAGTTGCGTATACCCTTAGTATAGGGGACCAAATGTGAACATTTTCTAAACCGGGAGTCGATGTTCCCGAGTATATTATATATATTTATATATATATAGATATAGTTTTCAAAACTATTAATCGAATAAGGTTTATTCGATAACTTTATTTTATTTAATGAATATTATTTTGAATATTAATTCGAGGACTTATGACTCCGTTTATTTTATTTAATGAATATTATTTTGAATATTCATTCGAGGACTTACGACTCTGTTTATTCTATTTAATGAATATTATTTTGAATATTCATTCGAGGACTTATGACTCTGCTTATTTACTAAATAATATTCTTTATTTTATTAAAGAATAATGTTTCTGTTATTCCCAGTGGACTAACAATGAGATTTACAGAAGGGGGGTTGAATGTAAATCTCAAAACTTTTTCAAGTTTTGAGCAGTTTCTAAGGCTAAGTGTTTTTGAGAGCAAGTGTGTGTGAATTGCTTGAAGCTAATGCAGACAGATATATATTCAAACACAAATGTAAAGAACACAGAGAACTTAAAAACTTTTCTGGTGGATTTGTTGTTCTACCAGAGATGTGTTATTTCAGAAAATCTGTGATTCAAAGAATTAAATCACAGCTGCTTCCTAGTACAAACTAGATGATTTTCTCTCTGGATTTTTCTAAACAACTCTGAAAATTCACATCTAATTACTAGCTGCTACTTGGTTTATATATCACCAAGTTTACAAGTGAAGACAAAACTGTAAAATACAATTAAAAAGGCTCTTCACATGTTTCTTCTTCATTTCTCTATCCAATGCAATTTAAGCTTAGCTTTTGATCTTTGAATACTTCCTTGTTTGCACCAGAATGGAAATGCTGCATTTTATTGATTCCTCCTAGAGGCTTCCACATTCCAGTTTGTCTCTGTCAACCCATGTGCCTCTGTCAGCTTATGAATTGTCACTATCAACTACTAATGAACTAAGCATCCATTGAAGCTTTCATCCGTTGATACCTTATCCGTTGAGGCTTTATCCGTTGAAGCTTTGTTTCTTATCTGTTGAAGGTCTTCAATATCAGTTGATACTTCTTCACTTATACAAAATTACAAGGCATAAAATATTTACAATTAGCCCTCCTATTTGCATATCCACTAGTAGTCAACATGACTTATACTTTCCTACAACATCTAAGAATTACAACTTGAATCCAGAGAATGAAATGTGCTACAATACTAAACTTATTGCTAAGTAAAGCTACTCCTTCAACGGATAGCCAAGATGGTCTTATCCGTTGAGGCTACAAACACTAGATTTCTACTTAAGTGTTTTGTTTAACTTATCATAAAACTAATACACATATTCCTAACAATCTCCCCCTATTTATGTCTACTAGAACTGTAGGCATAAATTTGGGTTTAGCTTGATGATAACAAAACACTTGACAAATATATTAACTGTAATAAAGCAGAAATTCAAAAGTGTTGCAAAAATGTATATGCTGAGATGGAATTGAAGAATTACATTGTTTCCAAGGGTGCTCCTTTAGCCTGAGCAGATTAATTTCTTTTCCTTTGATCCCTTGTTTTCTTTCCTAGCCTCCTGTCATTCTCCTCTATTTGAAGTTGAAGTTGTCTGTAGAACTCAGCTTCATCTTCTTCATTGATGTCCAACTTAGATTGCATATCCTTGAGAGTTTCATTACTGGCAATCTTGAGCTGATCTTCAAGTCTGAAAAATCTTCTGACTCCTTTGTTTTCTCTGAACTCCATCAACCAATGAGGTGATTTGTGAACTGTAATTCCTCTTTCTTGAATGAGTAATGTTCTAGGCAAGGCATTGGGCTCCCACCAAGTTTTCCTTATGTTGGCAATCTTGTTGAGAATCTCAGTCTTGGCAATCCTGGTAAAGCCATAATCCCTTTGTATGGCTGAGTAGACTCTAACCAAGGTAGAGTAGCCTTCATTCAGAATCCTGTAGAGAGGCCAAGTTCTTTCCCCACTTCCTTTGTATTTGAACACTAGTCTTTCTGGTAGCTGTCTGTAGGCAGCTATTCCCCTTACTTCCTCTAGCTTATCCAGATAGAGTTCAATGTCTGAAAATTCTTTTATGTCATAAATGTGAACATAATCATCCTTAGAGGCTTGAGGCTTAGGCTTAGGCTTCTGAGTGAATTTGATTGAGGTTTTAGAGGGTGTTGATTTGATTCTTCTTTTCTGCTTCTTTGATGGTGGAGAAGAGGTTAAGAAGGTGGGCAATTTGATGGTGTCCCAATCAATTGGTTCTTCCTTAGGAATGATTGTTTCACCATGAATATTTATGAAGGGGTCAGGCACAATGGGTTCAGGAATATAAGGTAGTGGTTTGGATTTTGATTGGGTTTCTTCAGTCTCATCTACCATCTTTCTCTTTGCATTGGCCTTCTTTCTGTTCCCTTTCTTCCATTCCTCTCTTTCCTTACTTCTTTCTTCCATATCATTATCAACCATGTCCCCCATACCTTCATCTGCACTTTTGTCTTCAATTTCTTTCTTTTCTTCAGCCTGACTTGACTTTAGTTGTTTTTCAAGCTTTGCTTGTGCTCTTTTGTCAGCCTTTAGCTTTTTGACTTCTTCCTTCAACCTTCTGGTTTCTTCCCTCTTGGCTATTGAGAATTTGGGATGTCCTTGCATCACACATATGCTCTTTCCCTCTCTGAAGATAATAGACATGTTCCTCCTTACAGCCACATCCATGGTCTCTTTGTGCTTTATAATACTTCCACCCAAAACCTTGTTTTCATCAGGCTTTGGAAGAGGAAAATCCACTTCTTTCATCTGAGCAAGGCTTAGAGGATTCTTTGTAGAGTCCTTATTGGATCTGTTGTTGGGCTTGAGAACCATAGGTTTCAGATTCTTGGAAGAAGTCTCTCCAACCTTATTCCTCCTTACTGGCTTGAGCTCCATAAAAATTGGTTCCACCTTTGTGCTATGCTTCACAGACTGTGATTTAGAAGTTGTAGAACCAAAAATTTGTTGCATCTTTTCATCAATTTTCCTCCTTTGCTCTTTGACTTGCAATTCAGCTGCTGCTATCTGGATTAGATCAATTCCATCAAGCTTTTCTTTGATTTGAATAGTTGGAGAAGTGGTGATGGCAGGAACTAGCACTTGAGATATTTGAACTGTTGTTGATGGCTCTCCTTCCCCTTCCCCTTTATTCTCCCCCTTTTTGTTATCATCAAGGGTAGGGGTCAAGCCTTGTGCTTTTGCCAGCTGCATTAGTAGATTTGTCTGAGTTTGTTGATTCTAAAGAATGGTGACCATAGAGTCTTTAATGATCTGAACTCTGTCTTCCAACCTGGCCAGCCTCTTGTCAGCATCAGATGCTTTCCTCAGTCTCCCCAACAAATCTTGCATAGTACCATAAGGCATGACTGAATCCAACTTCTCAGCATTGTAGGATTTCAGATCAGCAATGTCCTGTTTGAGTTCATCCACACTTAGATTCTGTTTGAAATGCTGCAACTGCAAGAGATGCAGAGAGTCCAGATGAGCTTGAAGAATTGCCTTGGTACCAGTATCTGTAGTCTCCTGAAGGGCCTTCTGAATAGTCATTACTTGCCTGACCAAAGTGACACCAAACTCTCCTGGTGTAGATGCCTTTGCCCATGCCCAATCAGGGAGATCTGGAACAGAACTTGGGCCTGCTTCTCCCCCTAAGTTCATGCTCTCATCCAAAGAATCAGAGTCATCATCATTAGAATTTACTCCAAATTCTTCAGATGGCTCACCAGCTTGAAAAGGCAGCCTGTTAACAGCAGCTTTGTCTCTGAGAAGAGATTCTGAAGTGTGTACAATGTTTAAAGTCTGTTCTGCCTCCACATTGCCCTGAGCAGCCAATAATTGATAGGCTGGAACAAGGTGAGTAAAAGTGTCAGCTTCCAAGGAAATGTTATCAATTACAGCTTTGTAATGTTGCTGAAATTGTCTTTCCTTTTCTGCATCATCCACTATCATTGACTCACTAGCAATGGCTGGATCCACCCTTATAGCTTCTGTACCTGCCTTTCTCTCATTTTCTCTATTTTCTTGCATCAGGGGCTCCCCCTGGCTCACACACACCCTCACACCCTCACCCTCACCCTCACCTTCTAAGGTGGCACTCCCCTCACTCACTTTTGCCATGCTGGAAGAAATAGCATGCATCTGATGACTCTCAACCTCTCCTTTTGCCTGGGAGCAACCCAACCTCTCACTCAAAATATCACTCCCTTCCCTCAAACCTAAAAGTGATTGTACAGTAACCATGTCCTCTACAGTTGGAATTGTTTCTGTTATATGTGTAGAGACCATCAACTGATAGGGAGTATCCGTTGAAGTGGAAACTGATGGTATCAACGGATAACTGCTGTTAAGCTTATCCGTTGAAGAACAACCACTTGTCAACGGATGAGAGATATCTGTTGAAGAAGGAAAAGATGTAGATATAGAAAGTGACATAATTGTTGAATCTGTGTGAATTGATTTTAAGTGAGGTGACACAGATTCTTCAACTACATCTGAAAGAATTGGCTGATGATCCAACAAATCATCTAAAAGATGATGATCATCAGGTTTTGAGTGGGGCTCCTCCCTGAGTTTTAATGAGGGAGAATCAGCAACTGATGTGAATATCATATCCACATCCAGAGAGGGTGATGAAGAGTTTGATGATTGATGTATTTCTATTATGAGAGAATGGGGCTGTGACTCCACATTTGCTGGAATCACATCAAGTTGAATTTGAGAAGGCAAAGATACAGGTGGATGTATCTGTGATGTGTGTGCCCCTTGTGTGGAAACTAGGGTCTTGGCCTTCTTCTTCCTTGAAAGGCTTTGATTGGTGAATGTGTGGCTTCAGTGTCCCTCCCTCTTTTGTTCTGTGTCCCTGGTTGGGGACTATTTTCAATAGTTGCACCCTGTTGGGAGGATGCAACTAGGGATGTGTTTGACTCCTTTTGAACCACCACAGTCTTTTGAGAGACTGTGGCTTGGCTGGCTGGGGTACCACTCACCTCTCCCACCTTATCATGGGGGGTTTCTTGATGTTCACCCCTCTCCTCATCACTCACACCCTGTTCACTCCATTCAGGGTTTATGGTAGTTGTTACAACTGTTGTCTTTTGAGAGACAACAAAGGTGGTTTTCTTTGACTTGTGTTTTGAAATTTTAGTTTTGGTGGCTTTGGTAGGAACCTGTTTGGACAAAGACACAGATTCCATTGCCACACTGGAAGACAAAGAAACAATGGGGTTGGAAATAGTAGGAGCTATAGAAGTGTTTACCTCACTTACCTGTGGTGCATTCATGATTGGCAAATATACCAATGGCACCTGGCTGTTGAGGTTCATTCTCAAAAGGTCTGTAAGGACCCTTTTCTCTTGTGCCAGCATTTGAGTTTATTGTTCTCATTTGATATAACCAATCCTTCAGCAACATGGTTAGCCAATAACATAAAGAATCTAGCATAGTAGATGTTATGTGGTCTATTAGCTTTGTTACCTAATCTGGAACCTAATTCTAGCATGACACAGTTGCTAAAATTAAAGTACCTATCAGAAACTAGCATATAGAGCATATTAACAAGAGATGAAGTTATGGCATCAAAATTGCTAATCTTCCCAGAGAAAACCTTGATAAAGGCATCTCCAAGAAAACTCCATTCTTTCCTAAGGCCCTTCCTTCTAATACTACCTAAACTAGCAGAATCAAAAGCATAGCCTATGGAATCTAACATAGCAGATACATCTTTATCAGTGTGTGGTGTCATGGCATTATTCTCAGGTAACTTAAAGCAAGACTGTATATCATCATAGTTAATGCAATAATCCTTACCTTTGAGAGAGAAGACAATAGTCAAATCTGTGGAGTTGAACTCTGCAGTTGTCCAAATCTCCTCAATCACCTCACAGTAGATGGTTGGGGCTTCCAGCATTGCATAGCTTAGTTTGCAGTTTTTGATGAAGTCCATGATCTTGTGATAATCAGAATGGGCTTCATTCTTTTCAACCAAGGCTACGAAATTATTTTTTTCATAAACAAATCCAGATTGAGACATAATTTTGACTACTGGTGCCATTGTTATGAGTAGAGGTTGCAGAGAAAAACTTGAGAATTTTGGGAGAGAAGGAGAATAAAAATTGCAAGAAAGCGTAAAGAGAAAATTAGAATTCAATGGGCTTTTATACTTTCTTGAATTAAAATGTAAATAAAATGATTAAATGATACTTTTAAATAAATTACAGCCGTTTAAGAATAAAGAAAACTGTAAAAATTCTGAAAACTGCCTTTAATACAAATATATACAACAGTGTATATCTGTATCAACGGTTAAGTAAAAGAATCAACGGCTGTGACTCACTTAAAGTAACTGATGTGACACTTCAACGGATAAGGTAAATAGTTATCCGTTGATGATCAACACTATTTTATCCGTTGAGGGATAAAATTACCAGAAATATATTTGTCTTTCAACGGATAATGAACATCCGTTGATAGAACAATTTTGGCTTTCAACGGATAGGGAATATCCATTGATAGAATAAGTCTTACTTAAAGCCAACTTTGTTCTTGCAGCAAATTCATTTCAGGCTTCAAGGCAGATTATATAGAGGACATAAATTATGAATAATTAAGCATACCTAGCTCACTTACTAATCTTGTGAATGTTGATTCATCAAGTGGCTTGTTAAATATGTCTGCAATCTGCTTTTCACTTGGAACAAAATGAAGTTCCACTGTACCTTTCATCATATGTTCCCTAATGAAGTGGTACTTGATGTCAATGTGCTTGGTTCTTGAGTGCTGCACTAGATTTTCAGTAATGGCAATGGCACTTGTGTTATCACAGAATATAGGAATTTTGTCAACAGTTAGTCCAAAGTCAAATAGTTAATTCCTCATCCATAGTATCTGTGCACAGCAACTACCAGCAGCAATGTACTCAGCTTCAACTGTTGATATGGAAACATAATTTTGCTTCTTGCTGAAGCATGACACAAGCTTGTTCCCTAGAAATTGACAGGTGCCAATTGTGCTTTTCCTGTCTATTTTGCAGCCTGCATAATCTGCATCTGAGTAGCCAATTAGATCAAAACCAGACTCTCTAGGGTACCAAATTCCTAGATTTGGAGTCCCTTTGAGATATCTGAAGATTCTTTTAATAGCCACTAAGTGAGATTCTTTAGGGTCAGCTTGAAATCTAGCACAGAGATATGTAGAAAACATTATATCAGGTCTACTAGCAGTTAAATATAAAAGTGAGCCAACCATGCCTCTATAACTTGAAATGTCCACAGACTTTTCAGCCTTGTTTAATTCAAGCTTGGTGGCAGTGGTCATGGGAGTTTTTGCAGATGAACAGTCCATTAAGTCAAACTTCTTTAAAAGATCATAAATATATTTAGTTTGACTAATGAAAATTCCACCACTAACTTGTTTAACTTGTAAACCAAGAAAATAAGTTAGCTCTCCCATCATGCTCATTTCATATTTACTTTGCATTAACTTAGCAAACTTTTTACAAAGCTTATCATCTGTAGATCCAAATATAATATCATTTACATAAATTTGAACAAGTATTGTAGAGCCATTAACATTTCTAAAGAAAAGAGTTTTGTCAACAGTACCTCTTGTGAAGTGATTATCTAGAAGGAATTTTGACAAAGTCTCATACCAGGCTCTAGGTGCTTGCTTTAGTCCATAGAGTGCTTTCAACAGATAATACACATAGTCTGGAATGTTTGGATCTTCAAACCCTGGAGGTTGGCTTACATAAACTTCTTCCTCCAATTCCCCATTTAGAAATGCACTCTTGACATCCATTTGATAGACTTTGAAATTGGCATGGGCTGCATAGGCTAGAAAGATTCTGATGGCCTCAAGTCTGGCAACTGGAGCAAATGTTTCATCAAAATCTATTCCCTCTTGTTGAGAATAGCCTTTACCAACCAATCTGGCTTTATTCCTTATGACAATGCCATTTTCATCCATCTTGTTTCTGAATACCCATTTTGTGTCAATAGAACTCTTGTTCTTTGGCTTGGGTACCAGCTTCCATACTTTGTTCCTCTCAAATTGGTTTAGCTTCTCTTGCATTGCTAAAATCCAATCTGGATCCAATAGAGCTTCTTCCACTCTCTTAGGTTCCTCCTGTGATAGAAAGCTACTATACAGACATTCATCTTGAGTAGCCCTTCTAGTTTGCACTTTAGATGAAGCATCACCAATGATCAGTTCAAAAGGGTGATTCTTGGTCCATTTCCTTTGAGGTGGTAGATTAGCTCTAGATGAGGTTGCCTCAGTATTGTCATGATGTGAGAGAGAATGTTGATTGGTTGAAACTCCCCCTGAGTTGCTGATCCTTTGAAAGGAATTGGGAGCTCTATCAACTAATGAAGTGAATTGATTATCCGTTGACAGACTGTGATCAACGGATGCTTCATTATGAACTTCAACGGATGATGCACTTTGTCTTTCAATGGATGCTGCATTGCTTCTTTCAAAGGAAGCTGAGTTATGACTTTCAACGGATGCAACATTCTGTGCATTATCCAAAGGCAGATTTTGAATTCTTCTTGAGATGCCTTCTTCATCATTCTCATCTTCACTATCATCACAATATATCTCAATATTGTCAAATTTGAGTCCTTCATGATGTCCCTCATCTGTTAGTCCATCAATCTTTTTATCATCAAACACAACATGCACAGATTCCATGACAATGTTGGTTCTTAGATTGTAGACCCTATATGATTTTCCAGCAGAATAACCAACAAATATTCCTTCATCAGCCTTTGCATCAAACTTCCCTTTGTGATCAGATTGATTCCTTAAGATGTAACATTTGCAACCAAAGACATGCAGAAAGTTTAAAGTTGGTTTTCTTCTCTTGAATAATTGATAGGGAGTCGTGCCTTTTGCCTGATTGATTAGAGAAATATTCTGAGTGTAACATGCACAGTTAACAGCCTCAGCCCAAAAGTAAGTTGGGAGTTTTGACTCTTCAAGCATTGTCCTTGCAGCTTCAATTAGTAATCTGTTCTTCCTTTCCACCACACCATTTTGTTGTGAAGTCCTTGGAGCTGAGAACTCATGCATGATCCCATTTTCTTCACAGAACAACTTCATGGTTGAATTCTTGAACTCAGTTCCATTGTCACTCCTAATATTCCTTACTTTGAAATCAGGATGATTGTTGACTTGCTTGATATGATTGATAATGATTTCACTAGCTTCATCCTTTGATCCAAGAAAATAAACCCAAGAAAACTTTGAGAAATCATCTACAATCACTAGGCAATATCTTTTTCTTGAAATTGACAATACATTGACTGGTCCAAAGAGATCCATGTGTAGTAGTTGTAATGGTTCATCAATTGCAGATTCAAGCTTCTTACTGAATGATACTTTCTTTTGCTTTCCTTTCTGACAAGCATCACACAATCCATCCCTTGTGAATTCTACTAGAGGCATTCCTCTAACTAAGTCCTTTCTGACTAGATCATTCATTGTCTTGAAATTCAAATGGGACAGCTTCTTGTGCCATAGCCAACTTTCAACTGAGCTTGCTTTGCTGAGAAGACAAGTAATAGATTTTGCATCTGTAGAGTTGAAGTCAGCTATGTACACATTCCCTTTTCTAACTCCAGTTAGAACCACTTTATTGTCCTTCTTACTTGTGACAATACAGGCTTCAGAATTGAAGGAAACAGTATTCCCTCTGTCACATAGTTGACTGATGCTCAATAAGTTGTGTTTGAGACCATCAACCAATGCAACTTCATCAATGATGACATTTTCTTTTGAAATCAAGCCATATCCCATAGTGAATCCTTTGCTGTCATCTCCAAAGGTTATGCTAGGGCCAACTCTCTCCTTAAACTCTGTGAGCAGGGTGAAATCTCCTGTCATGTGTCTTGAACAGCCACTGTCCAAGTACCATAGATTCCTTCTTTTTCCCCGCACACAACAAAATCAATCAAGTTGATTTTGGTACCCAAGTTTCCTTGGGTCCAGACTTGTTAGTCTTTTTCATAGACTTCATTCCTCCTGCATCTTTTGACTTAGGTAACTTTGGATCAACCTTGATCTCAGATGTGGTTGGTTGAAGTGTAGGGTTAGTCACAGAATCATTTAGCACATTTGATTGAATTTGATAAGGCATAGATTGTGCAAACATGTTATTCCACATAGGCATATTGTATGGCATTCGAGGCATACTAAATGCTGTAAAATAAGGATTATTAATATATGGCATGTTTGCAAAATGTGCATGGGGATTCTGATGAGACATAACAGGCATGGCATGCAGAGGTGACATAAACATGTTAGGCATGGAGGGATTTGAAGGCATGGGAGCATTTTTAACAGATTTGCAATTATCAGATAGGTGATTAACACTTTTACAATGCACACAGCTTTTTCTAGGAGCATACCTATCAGGTGTGTAATTGTTATGTTTATTAATCCCTACCTTCCCATTTCTTTTAGATTTTCTTTTAGTTTCCTTCTTATCCTCAACCAACTTAAGCCTATTTTTCAGCTGATCCAAAGTCATGTGTCCTATATTCACCTTACTGGCATCTTTGGATGTGCTAGCTCCTTCTTTGACAAAGTTCTTGAAAGTTGAATCATCCTTCTTATTAAGATTTTTATTTTTAAAATTACTTGCCTGTTTTAATTGATGAGCCTTCAACGGATGCTCTTTTTCTTCCTTCAACGGATAACTTTCATCATCCGTTGATTCCACATCCGTTGACAATCCATCAATTAATTCTACCTCCTTTTTGTTTTTCTTCCAGGCATCCTCACAGAATGATTCAATTCCCTGAACCTTGGCAATCTGAACACTAACATCCCTAGATGTTTTCCATGCCTTGATTACCTCTTGCTCACTTTCTAACTGTTTAGAAAGAATTTCTACTTTCTTAACAGCTTCTTCTAGTTCACTCTCAAAAATCAAGCATTTAAGTTTAATCTTTTTAAGCTCAATTACCTGATCCTCTAATACAGCATTCCTATCACTTAAAAACACATTATTCTCTTTGATCCTAGTGTTTTCTTTAGCTAGTGATTTAAGGGAAACACGCAAATGATATAATTCATTGGACATATCATTTATGGCTTCATTGCATTCATTTTTAGAAAGCTGAGAGAGATCAGTAGTAATTACCTGGTTGCTTGATGAACTAGTTTCATTTTCATCAGAATTAGCCATCAGGGCTAGGTTGACATATTCCATATCATCATCTTCATTGACTCCATCTGCTGCCCAATCAACTTGAGTGAGAAAAGCTCTTTCCTTTTGTTTGAGCAAATCAAAGTACTTCTTTTTGTAATCAACTTGCTCAAATTTCTTCTTATCAGAGGTTGGCTTCCTACACTCACTTGCAAAGTGTCCACTAATGCCACAGTTATAACATTTGAACTTGGATTTGTCCACCATGTTTTTGTTTGGCTTAGTAAATTTTGTATTTTTCCTGAACTTCATCTTTGCAAACCTCCTGGACAGAAAAGCCAGATGTTCATCAACATCATCAGAGTCATCCTGACTGGAATTGTTTTCATCCTCAGCTACTTGCTCTTTACCTTTGCTTGATTCTGATTTGCTTGTGCCAATTTTGAGACTTGGCATCGTCTTCTCCTCATTCCTGGATTCAACCTTCTCACTGTCAGCTACAAGTGCAACTGATCCTCCTTTTCTCTTCCCTTTTTCCAACAGCTCATCTTGCTCCATCTCAAGTTCATATGTCTTCAAAATTCCATATAATCTTTCAAGTGTGAAGTCCTTATAATCTTGAGAATTTCTTAGAGAAACAGTCATAGGCTTCCATTCCTTTGGTAGAGACCTTAGAAATTTTAAATTAGAGTCCTTGACTTGGTAAATTCTGCCATACAGCTTCAATCCATTCAACAGTTTCTGAAATCTGTTAAAAGTATCATTCAATGATTCTCCTTCTTCAAAATGAAAATATTTATACTGTTGAATGAGAAGCTGCATTTTGTTTTCTCTAACTTGCTCAGTGCCTTCACAGATAAGCTGCACAGTATCCCAAATTTCCTTAGCAGTTTGGCTGTTAATGACATTGTCAAACATATCTTGATCTAGGCCATTAAACAGAATGTTCATGGCTTTCTTGTCCTTGTGAACCTCTTCAATATCTTCAATAGTCCATTCTGCCATTGGCTTGGGAATAGACTGTCCAACAGCAACTGTTGCAGTAGCAGTTGTGGCCACCTTGTGAGGGATGTGAGGACCATTTTCAATGTAGTTGATGTAGCTTTCATCTTGAGAGAGAAGATGTAAATGCATCTTCACTTTCCAGTAATGATAGTTATCTCTTTCCAAGATTGGAATCTTTACACCAATATCCTTATTACTCATGATGTTAGTAGAATAGATCTTTAAACTCTTTGTATGTTAAGAGCTTGCTCTGATACCAATTGTTATTCCCAGTGGACTAACAATGAGATTTACAGAAGGGGGGTTGAATGTAAATCTCAAAACTTTTTCAAGTTTTGAGCAGTTTCTAAGGCTAAGTGTTTTTGAGAGCAAGTGTGTGTGAATTGCTTGAAGCTAATGCAGACAGATATATATTCAAACACAAATGTAAAGAACAAAGAGAACTTAAAAACTTTTCTGGTGGATTTGTTGTTCCACCAGAGATGTGTTATTTCAGAAAATCTATGATTCAAAGAATTAAATCACAGCTGCTTCCTAGTACAAACTGGATGATTTTCTCTCTGGATTTTTCTAAACAACTCTGGAAAATTCACATCTAATTACTAGCTGCTACTTGGTTTATATATCACCAAGTTTACAAGTGAAGACAAAACTGTAAAATATAATTAAAAAGGTTCTTCACATGTTTCTTCTTCATTTCTCTATCCAATGCAATTTAGGCTTAGCTGTTGATCTTTGAATACTTCCTTGTTTGCACTAGAATGGAAATGCTGCATTTTCTTGATTCCTCCTAGAGGCTTCCACATTCCGGTTTGTCTCTGTCAACCCATGTGCCTCTGTCAGCTTATGAATTGTCACTATCAACTGCTAATAAACTAAGCATCCGTTGAAGCTTTCATCCGTTGATGCCTTATCCGTTGAGGCTTTATTCGTTGAAGCTTTGTTTCTTATTCGTTGAAGGTCTTCAATATCAGTTGATACTTCTTCACTTATACAAAATTACAAGGCATGAAATATTTACAATTAGCCCTCCTATTTGCATATCCACTAGTAGTCAACATGACTGATACTTTCCTACAACATCTAAGAATTACAACTTGAATCCAGAGAATGAAATGTGCTACAATACTAAACTTATTACTAAGTAAAGCTACTCCTTCAACGGATAGCCAAGATGGTCTTATCCGTTGAGGCTACAAACACTAGATTTCTACTTAAGTGTTTTGTTTAACTTATCATCAAACTAATACACATATTCTTAACAGTTTCGATAATCAAACTTATTTTCGATTATTCAAATAAAGATCATACTTTCGTATAAGTATATCTTTGGTTATTAATATTCATTTCAAGTATGAGTTTTAAAACTTCTACTTCAATTATTTTTATAAAGATTATTATTTATTGGAATATTATTTAAATAATAATATTCAGATATTTTCTAATATATCGGGACTGATTTATTTCCTTAAATCAGCATTACTCCAAACATTCTTATTAATGTTTTCGAGTCTTCAAAATAATTTTAAAAGTTAGAGCGGATCCCAAAACTCGTTTTCAAATTTAAGATCTTCCTTTCGAAGGGGATTTAAATACTCGCTTTTAAATTAAGGGATCCGGCTCTGTGGTGTATTTTATATTCGCAATAAGGTTGCTGTTTTAATAAATGAATTGATTACTTACCCAATGTTTGGGAAGTAAGTCCATCTAATTGAGTCGGCATAAGCGATAGGTCGGGGTACGGTCTATCAAAGTGTAAGTGGCTGGGTGGCAGCCCATCAACGCGTAAGAGGCCGGGTGGCGGTCCAGCACAAGGTCCTAATGAGGCCAGGGTGATGACCGGTGGGGGATTCATCCATCTACTAGTAGAAAATATTACTTATTGGTATCTTTGCCTGATCAGCAAGATATCGGGTTTATGCCAAAATTCTTTTCTTTCCAAATTCATTGGATATTACAACTCTGTTCATACTTTACATGACAGAGGTTTTCAGGAAATGTATGAGAAATATATATGGATATATATCGGGACTTAATGAAGTATCTCGTAACTTCATTTCTTTTGAATGATATTTCAAAGATTGAATCTATTCAAATCTTATCATGTATTCTCATCTATGTGATGAACTTTTGAAACTAATTATAACTTGAACGGTGGTAGTTCAAGTAGTATTCGGAAAAGATATAAGTATATTGGAGTATCTTGTAACTTCATCTTTTCAACTTATATCTGGTTATTGGTTATCTTATGCATGACAAAGATTTTCAGAAAAACGTTGAGACAAGGTTAAATATATGAGATCACCTTGTAACGATATTTTTATACAGTTATAAACTGGAACTCTGTGTACATTATACATGTCAGAGGATTTCAAAGATTTTGAGTAGTATATATGTATATATATACTGAATATTTTGCGACTTGTCGCGTTAAGATATCAACTTGGTTCATTTCTTCTTGACCAAGACTTTCATGAGTACTATGAGAATGCTCATATATTGTTAATTATTATACATATTATTTCGGTGGGCTTGTTGCTCACCCTTGCTTTCTTCTTTCATCACACAATAACAGATAGACAAGATGAACAGGACCAAGCTCCCAATTCGTGAGTGGATAGGAAACGTTCCACAGTTTCCTGTAGGCGTTGATGCCGTTGTAGCTGAGGTAGGAGCTACCAGTAGGCTAGGCTTTCAACTTTTGTTGTGCCAGACTTATGTATATTTATGAATTGTAATAATGGCAAAGAATATGTAAATTATTCAGAAACCCTTTTTATGGTGAAATGGTTTATAATTGTGGAATAAAATAACTTGAGTTATTTTTGGATATTCATCTCTGAGACTATAATTTGTGGTGTGTGTGTGTATATTGTGGGGTCACAGTACGCAGTAGTTGATTGTTTATTAAGATTAAGTATTGATAAGGGAAACGGAACTCATGACAACCCGAATCCCCGACCCCGGATTTGGGGGTGTTACAGAAATGGTATCAGAGCGAAGCGTTATAAACCTCAGACATGATGTGGCGTTAAGATAATAAGCTCACTATGATAATTAGAACTCTTGCCAAGTTCATAGTCGGGCTACATAACGTAGTACTGACAGTTAAAACCCTTATGGGAACCCTTATAAATATCGTGATAGAAGCGTAGTTCGTTATCGTATATGGTAGCGGAACTCCGACCCTGAGGTTGAGGAGCAACAGCACGATGATGTTTTATTACTTATTGGAGATCAGATTGTGGATTCGATAGAATGTCCTAACGAGGGACCGAATGATGTTCAAATTGAGGATGTAGCGGTTGAGGATGTTATCCTAGAAGGGATTGTTGCTGAGTAGGATCCCGTGGAGGATCTTGACAAGAATGAATAAAGGACCACTGAGGAATTGATGACCATGGTTAGGGCGACTACCAGAGGTAGGATTGGCCGGTCACTACCGGAGGTTCGTTCAAGCATATAAAGATAGTAGCCCCTTTAACGCGGCTTACTCGTAAGACCGAGAAGTTTGAATGGACAGAGAAATGCGAGAACAACTTTTAAGAACTAAAGAAAAGGTTGGTGACGGCCCCTATGTTGGCGTTGCCGGATGAAAAAAGGAGATTTTGTGATGTGTAGTGACGCTTCACATAAGGAATTAGGGTGCTTCTTATACAGCACAACAAGGTAATCGCGTACGCGTCAAGACAATTAAGGGAATATAAAATTCGATATCCCCACTCATGAGCTTGGGCTCGTGGCAATAGTTTTGCCCTAAAGATTGGAGGCACTACTTGTATGGAGAAAAGTGCGAGATTTATATAAACCATAAGTTCTCTAGTACATTTTCACGCAGAAAGAGCTCAACATGTGCCAGAGGAGGTGGTTAGAGCAAATCAAGGATTACGATTATGAGATTCTTTATCATCCAGGGAAAGCCAAAATGATGGCTAATGCCCTTAGTATAAAGGAGAGACTCAAGATGAAAATGTCTTTGGGAGAGTTGATAAGAGATTTTGAGAAAATGGAAATAGAAGTGAAGGTAACCGGAGCCGGTACCGAAAAGCTGTTTGAGATTGCAATACAACCCGAATTATTGGAAAGATCATATTGTGCCAAGAAAAAGTGATGAATGAAGGCAGAGAGCCAATAAATAGAGAAGAGATTAATACCGAGAAAGATGATAAGGGAATAATGAGGTATTCCTACAGAATTTGGGATCCAAATGTTCAAGAGCTTAAGGACGAGATATTAGGTGAAAGCCATAGTTCGAGGAATAAGATTTAGGGAAAACCCTGAATGTGATAGTCAGGGAGGACGCCATCAAGATAGAAGGAACCCAATAACTTAATTGTAATAACCCCAAATTTTGGAATTTTTGAAACCCTTATGAATAGTGTTTTGCTGATTATGCTGAAACCCTTTGGAATTTAACAAGCTTTGTTAAATTACAAGGTAATTATCTAAGACTCCTTATGCACAGTTATGGATATCCTATAAGTTTGAGCTCCTAAATCATTCACAATCTCTTCCTAAAAATCATGGAAGAAGATGGTGGATAGTGTTTTTCAAGAACTAAAATTTTTGTTCTTGAAGTTTTGTTTAGATTAAGCTTGTATAAGGACTTTAAGGGTGATTCCAAGCTATTCACTTGATTCTCCACTCTCCAAGGAAGGTATAACCCCTCCAAACCCTAACTTTATTTGAGTAATTAGGTTTAGTTTTGTTGTTATAATTCCTGAGAGGCTTGCTAGTTGTAAATGTAGAGATTAGTTGATTTTGTGAAGTTTTTGGAGTGGTAGTTCTTGGATTGTTGATTAATGAACTTAAGTGTAGTTTAAATTCAAGTTTAAGAATAGTATAAATTGATAATATGGAGTTGTTGGGGCTGTTATAGTGAGTTATGGATGGAATTTTGATTGGGTTGTGATTGTGGATTGATTGTGGGTTGATTTGGAGTGGTTTAAATTTGGGTAATCGCGTAAACATAGCCGTCATAATGTCCGATTTACTTTAGGCTGTTTTTGTTCTTAACATTAGGACCTGTGAACTCACTGCTAGGTTTTGACCATTGCCATGATTAGATAGTTCATGTTACGAGCTTCGTTTTGATATGTAGTTCGTTTGATTCCGATGTACGGTTTAGGAGAAACGGCCGTTTTAAGTAACGGCGTTTTGCGAACGAATCATTACCCCTCGCCTTACTTTGAAACATAGGTTAAAGACCAAAAAGGACTAATTGGAGTATGAAACAATTATGTAAAGTGTATTAGGCAGTTGGTAAGACACTCGCGAAAGAATCGCCTTAAAACTCGTAATGGTTAATTTATTAAAAATGGTGGAGCCGAGGGTACTCGAGCGACTTAAGAGAATCAGTAAGCGCAAAACAAGCGTTAGAGTCTAAATTGGTTAAAGTATAGATTGATAAGTGACTTTGGTTTAATTCCAACTTATATGTTGTTTATAGGTTACCAGACTCGTCCCAAGCCATTTATAACCCCCAGTCGCTCAGGCAAGTTTTCTACCCGTTATATTGTAGTTGTGATGTATACATTTGTACATGCATTATCTTGTGATAGATGCATAATGGTTATTAGCAAATTCTTGCGATATATTGTAGCATGTGATATGGTATATATGCATGCCTGTTTCGTATTCTTGATACATATATCTGTTGTTTCAGTTGATAATACCTATGCTAGAGATAAGCGGCAATTTGCATATACCCTTAGTATAGGGGACCCAAAGGTAAACATTTTTCTAAAAACCGGGAGTCGATGCTCCCGAGTATAATATATATATATATATTTATATATATATATATGAATAGTTTTTAAAACTATTATTCGAATAAGGTTTATTCGATAACTTTATTTTATTAATGATTATTATTTTGAATATTCATTCGAGGACTTATGACTCTGATTATTTACTAATTATTATTCTTTATTTTATTAAAGAATAATGTGTCGATAATCAAACTTACTTTTGATTATTCAAATAAAGATAGTACTTTCGTATAAGTATATTTTTGGTTATTTAATATTCATTTCAAGTATAAGTTTTACAACTTCTACTTCAATTATTTTTATAAAGATTATTCTTTATGGGAATATTATTTAAATAATAATATTAAGATATTTTCTAATATATTAGGACTGATTTATTTTATTAAATCAGCATCACTCCAAACATTCTTAAAAATGTTTTGCGAGTCTTCAAAATGATTTTAAAAGTTAGAGCGGATCCCAAAACTCATTTTTTTATATTTAAGATCCTCCTTTCGAAGGGGATTTAAATACTCGCTCAAAACCTGAGGGATCCGGCTCTGTGGTATGTTTTATATTCGCAACAAGGTTGTTGTCTTGATAAAAGAGTTTTTGATTACTTACCCAATACCCGGGAAGTAAAATTCTTGGAACAGGTTAATCCATTAACAGGCATCGCCTGGGAAATATCAGTGAGTTTTCCTTTCCAACTAGATACGACTTCTTGGTGGAGCCGTATCAACAAGTTTCTACTTGGGGAAAGTGGGGACGAGATTTACGTTTCAGAGTCATGGATTTCATCTGAACTAGGAGTGGCGTAAGTGGTCGAGTGGCACCGGCCCAGCCTAAATATATTGGCCCAAATGGCCTGGAAGTTCCGCTAAGACGGTCCATTCCTTAGGAGTCCAGTGTTCGGTTGACAAGTAAATCCGACAGGTTCTCCTCTACATGTAGAAAATGGCGGGGTTGTACTACTGCGACTGATCATCGTAAGTGGTCTTCCTGGCACAGCAAACTCCCGTACTGAGTTCATCATCCAATTGGATATTTCTGCAACACTACCGAGAGCACTTCGATAGAAAGGCTACGGTTGGGCGATTGTTGAGTGTTGGCAGGGTCAAGTTTTCAAAATGATGTTTGCATCAAATGAAGTATCTCATAACTTCATTTTATTTTGATGATATTTCAAAGATTGATTCCATACAAGTTTTGTCTTGTAGCTTAATCTATGGGATGAACTATTTATACATTGAACGGTGGTAGTTCAAGTAGTATTCGGAAAAGATATAAGTATATTGGAGTATCTTGTAACTTCATCTTTTAAACTTATATCTAGTTAATAATTGTCTTATGAATGATAAAGGTTTCAGAAAAACGTTGAGACAAGGTTAGATATATGAGATCACCTTGCAACGATATTTTTATACAGTTATAAACTAGAACTCTGTGTATATTATACATGTCAGAGGATTTCAAAGATTGTGAAAAGTATATATGTATATATATACTGAATATTTTGCGACTTGGTCGCGTTAAGATATCAGCTTGGTTCATTTCTTCTTGACCAAGACATTCATGAGTACTATGAGAATGCTCATATATTGTTATTCACTATACATATTATTTTGGTGGGCTTGTTGCTCGCCCTTGCTTTCTTCTTTCATCACATAACAATAGATAGAAAAGATGAACATGACCAAGCTCCCGATTCGCAAGCGGTTAGGAAACGTTCCGCAGTTTCCTATAGGCGTTGATGTCGCTGTAGCTGAGGTAGGAACTACCAATAGGCTAGGCTTTCAACTTTTGATGTACCTTTATCAATTTTAATAATGGCAAAGAAATATAAATTTATTCAGAAACCCTTTTCAGGTGTAATGGCATATAATTTTGGAATAAAATGACTCGTGTTAATTTTGGATATTCATCTCTGAGACTATAACTTGTGGTGTGTGTGTTTATTGTGGGGTCATAGTACATAGTAGTTGATTGTTTATTAAGATTGGGTGTTATTAAGGGAAATGGAACTCGTGATAACCCGGATCCCCGACCCCGGATTTGGGGGTGTTACAGAAATGGTATTAGAGCGAAGCGTTATAAACCTCAGAGATGATGTGACGTTAAGATAATAAGTTCACTAAGATAATAAGAACTCTTGCCAAGTTCATAGTCGGACTACCTAACATAGTACTGACAGTTAAAACCCTTATAAATATCGTGATATAAGTATAGTTCGTTATCATATATGGTAGCGGGACTCCGAACCCTGAGGTTGAGGAGCAACAACGCGATGATGTTTTATTAGTTATTGGAGATCAGATTGTGGATCCGATAGAGCGTCCTAACACGGGACCGGATGATGTTCATATTGAGGATGTAGCGGTTGAGGATGTTGTCCTAGAAGGGATTATCGCTGAGAAGGATCCTGTGAAGGATCCTCACAAGAATGAATAAAGGACCACTGAGGAATTGATGACCATGGTTAGGGCAACTACCAGAGGTAGGATTGGCCGGTCACTACCAGAGGTTCGTTCAAGTTTGTAAAGATAGTAGCCCCTTTAACGCGGCTTACTCGTAAGACTGAGAAGTTCTAATGAACAGAGAAATGCGAGAACAGCTTTTAAGAACTGAAGCAAAGATTGGTGGCGGCCCCTATGATGGCATTGCCGGATGGAAAAGGAGATTTTGTGATGTGTAGTAATGCTTCGCATAAGGAATTAGGGTGCTTCTTATACAACACAACAAGGTAATCGCGTACGCGTTAAGACAATTAAGGGAATATAAAAATTCGATATCCTCACCCATGAGCTTGGGCTCGTGGCAATAGTTTTGCCCTAAATATTGGAGGCACTACTTGTATGGAGAGAAGTGCGAGATTTACCTAAGCCATAAGTGCTCTAGTGCATTTTCACGTAGAAAGAGCTCAACATACGCCAGAGGAGGTGGTTAGAGCTAATCAAGAATATTGATTGGGAGATTCTTTATCATTCGGGGAAAGCCAATGTGGTGGCTGATGCCCTTAGTAAAAAAGGAGAAGCTCAAGATGATAATATCTTTGGGAGAGTTTATGAGAGATTTTGAGAAAATGGAAATAGAAGTGAAAGTAACCGAAGCCGGTACCGAAAAGATGTTTAAGATTGCAATACAGTCCGAATTATCGGAAAAGAACATATTGTGCCAGAAAAAGTGATGAATGAAGGCAGAGAGCCAACAATTAGATGAAAGATTAATACCGAGAAAGATGATAAGGGAATAATGAGGTATTCCTACAGAATTTGGGTTCCAAATGTTCAAGAGCTTAAAGATGAAATCTTAGATGAAAGCTAGTTTGAGAAATAAGATTTAGAGCAAACCCTGAACGTGATAGTCAGGGAGGTCACCATCAAGATAGAAGGAACCCATAACATAATGGAGTGGAAAATGAGGATTTTAACGTATAAGATAACCCCAAGTATGAGAGAAGGATGAAACATTTCATACTAAGGAAACAGAAAGTCGAGTAAGGAAAGGAGACCCGAGAGGGTACTCCTATACGGCAATTCATGGACCTGTCTAAAAAGAATTTAGACTATTATCCCCAACCACCACCTTGAGGAAACAATGCGGTAGGAAATTCTTTCAGGACCTTTAAGTCGCTAAGCTCTCAGAGTTCCAAGGAAATAGTTGACCCAGCCGAGGAAAGAGCCTGGCTAAAGGAAATACAGGAATCATTTGAGATTCTAAATGATTGACGAATAATAAAAGACTGTTGCTGTCACTTACCCTCCTAAGAGAGAGACCACCCACTGGTGAAAGACCAAGAAAGGTACGGAGCCAGAGGTTATGATAAACTGATTAAAGTTCAGTCAATTGTTTTCGGGAAAGTCATTCCCAAGGATAAGGAGATAGTGTAAAAGCTTTGGAGCTAGAACAAAAGCGGACAAATATGATGAATTATGAATCTAAGATTGTAAAAGTTGTAAAGATTCATTCGGAGGACAAGAATCCCAGAACGATGTGATGTTTGAAGTAAATAATTAGTGGGTTCATGAAATGATTGTAAGAGAAAGGAAAATAAAAAAAAGAAACTGACGTGGAAAGGAATATAAAGGCAATAGAGGTTGAGGAATGATAAGGGAGTTGGGTATGAGGAAACCCTAAAGAATCATAGTAATAGAAATAGAAAAGTATGTGATCGCCAGGATGAGGATGAATCACTATGAGGTAAAGTTGATGGTTAAAGGCATAAGAGATGTACATATTGTACCCCCTTTAAGTTGGGAGAATTCGAGGAAACCTTGAGATAGTTCGAAGGATAAATAATGAGACGCGGATAGACTAAGGAGACAAGAAAGTAAGAAATTAGGAAAATTGGAGGAAGGAAGTGACCTTCAAGAATGTGAAGTGTAAGACTGGTGGCTTGATACCCAGAAAGGGAGACGCCAGGTATGAAAGATATCCCAATATTGAGATGACTGTTGAGATAAACAACAAAAGTAAATAAGGAATTATTAAGAAGAAGTTCACGTTGAACACGACCAATATCTTCCAGAACATCCTTGTTATCGTTACCAAATTAGGCAAAAAAAGCGGATAACCGTTGTTATCTTTTAGAGGCCATATTGATTGACATCATTTAGAATACAAATGTTATTGTGAAATTAGGCATATACTATCGAGGTGGGAATGATTGAATAAGACACCCTTATCAGGGATATATGACTTGATTATCCATGGAAGGATGCATGTACCTTTTTAAAGGTGGAATTAAGGATAGAACATCGGTAACTTAAAATGAATCCTAGGGGAATGCATAAAGGTTGGAAATTCACCCTTAATAGGGATAGTATGAGTTTTGACAGTATGAATTGGAAAGGATTAAGGTAATACTAAAGATCAGTAGAGAATTTTTTTTCAGAAGTATATAGACAATGATTCGGGTATTAATAAATGGTATCTTGATATGCCCTATATCTAGGGAATACAGGAGGAACGATTCAAGGATAACCTTAGAGGTTTTATAAGGAGAAAGGTAATATTCAAAATTCTCAAGAGTAAAAATGTTGATAAAGGAAATATGACGTAATTATAATGATGCCAAGTGGGGTACGTGTTAAACCACGAGAAAGTATGGATCGAACCAGTAAAGGTCGAAATTGTTCAGGGCAATTAGGGCCTAAGATAAAAGATGTTCTAAGTATGATTGAGAGTCAGTTGTGACAGTGATTAACCTCTAAAGACTGAGGCAATAACTTATGGAAAAATGGTGATATTTTTTTTTACTCATCAGATTTTAAGGAAAACATCTTCACACAAGTAGTGATTGAAGTGAGGTAGAAAATTTAGTTGGAGGTGGTTAAAAGGACATTGATTCTAAGGAAATTTTACTATCAGGAAAGTCCAAAGAGGTGGCCAACACTTTAAATATAAGAGGATAATTATAGGCGCTCGTGCCAGAGAGATACAGTGATGATGGTTGAAGCCGTGAAGGTTGTATTATGGTTTGGAAGATTGACATTCCTTCTGATGACTGTGCAATACCCAACCGTAATAGTAGTTGGTAAAGGTTTAATTCGTGTAATCACCATGAGCGGACTATCTATCTCAGAAGGTACTATCTTGAGATAAGCCAGGACCATGTTTCAAAAAGGACTAGAAGAACCTTTGAGTTAACTCTTTTATTTAAGGCATATGATTAAGAATGGTATTAACCTTCTATCGTTGCTTTGATTGAAACTCTTCTGCAATTTTATCTGCTTCATGTCATGAAAGTACGTCAGGATCTGGAGTGTTCTTCATGAATTATGAATGGTGATTATGTTAACTCCTTAGAAGAATTTGATACGACAGGTATGGACTCCGTATGGTTAACTATTAAGATCCAAGGAAAATGAAAGACTACAGTGGGTCAGCGATGGACCATAGTAATGCAGCAATGATTCTGCGAGTAATGAGCTGATTACAACCGTGAGAATTGTATTGGAATGGATCTTGAGATTGAGTACCACTAATCGGGTCGTGTTGACGTATAAGTTATCATTGATAGACTAATTAAGTCGATTATCTACCTATTGAATATTTATTCCTTCTTAGGAATAGAGAGTCGTATTACTATACGAGGAAGGTTGCAGTGCAAGCATAAAATTCTAGTAACGATGATGTCTAGAATGAGGTTCCAGATTCGAGTTTCGATATCGAGGGAGTTTCAAAGGTGATTGTGTATAAGCTCGAGGAAAAGCATGGGTCCATAGAATGATGGACGGAATAGCGAATACCTGATGTTGATATATATACGTATATGTTTTGTTCTCCTATGACAAACCTCTATAGTTCAGAGGTAGATTCCAAGCCAGATATTTTGTGGCAGCATATTTTATATATATACAATTCTCTTCAATTCATTCTTTTCTCTCCTTTTCATTTTGTATAAGCTGAGAAGAACAACCCTTTCAGAAGGGGAGGTATTGCCGAATGACTATCTATTTGTGTGATAGAAGCCTAGTAGGATACCACATGTTGTTTAATTGTTTGTCAAGTACTAAAGGCTGGCCACCTTCTGTACTAACTATGCAATAGAACAAGTGTTCATGATCATAGTGATCTCTCAATAAATTCTTTTACTTCTATATGAAGGACCAAGCTTTCGAAGATGGAGGCAGCTAGAAAGGAAGTGGTACCAAGTATGGTGGTATTCCGATTCTAACGCGTTAATGATACTAAGGTTGACGTGGTTATTAAAAGGTTATAGAACGCTAACGAGCAAAAGTATAACCAGTATAATATTAGGAACGGAAGGTAGTAGCGATTACGAACTGGAAAAGAATGGGTATTGAGAAGCAAAAGCTCTAATGCTAAAAGCTATAATAAGAGTCTGTGCAATAGACTTGGAAGAATTTGGAATGATCACTTAACACGGATGAGTTTTCTCACGATAATAGATCGTATGTCAGGTGTCGAGATGTCATCTTATGAGAACTTTGAGGGAAGACAATGTCGATCTCCCTTATGTTAGGATAAAGTTGTAGAGCGCAAGATGCTCGGACCAGCAGTGGTCCAAAGGACCAAGAATATAATAGATCTAATCAGAAGACGGCTGGGAGTAGCCCAAGATGGAC